>NC_083465.1:16663300-16708300 GCF_030014155.1 Tachysurus vachellii
TGTGCTTCAGCTGAGAGCTCTGACTGAGGGATCTTGGGTAACCTTGGATTTCATGAATATTTCAATGTGGAACGTAGTTGTGTTTTGTTGAGTGGAAAAAATTGTACTTGTGTCTCTCTAATTCATCCACTAGTTTGTGTTTTGTTTGTTTATGCGACACTGCTGTGTGGCTTTAATACTGCACATGCATAAGGTATAAAAATCGTGAACGTGAAGATTTATCTTTTAATTCCTTCATAGGAATTTTCCTTTTTTTTTTTTTTCAACGAACTGATTCCTCCATGTGCTGTTTTGTTCGTGGTACAGTGGTTGATTCATGTGTGTTTAAAAAGAAAAGTGTAGCAGAGCTTTAGGCCTTTAGTCTCTAGAGCTTCAACTTTAATGCTAATACTGTCATCCATACTGCTGTGTTTGTCTCTATATTATGTTTTGCTTTGTGTATTCGTATTGTATTCTGGGTTTGTTTGTTCCTCCGGTTGTGTTTCTTATTAGTGTCACTGAGGTAAAAAAGCTCTTGCTCTTTCAGCACAACCTGAGTGTTGTTCATTACAGGTATGTCAAATCATCACGTCCAAATCATTTAACTCCGTCGTAACCGTGCGATGTCCATCGTGCCATCCGAATGGCAGACTGTCGTTCTCCTTATGTATATACAGCACCGACCAACAAAACTCCAGCGTCACTAAACACATCACAAACATTTCACCCTAAACGTATTTAATATGTGGAGGTTCAGTTTATATGGTTTGGACTTTAACTGATCTGTTGAGAGACTTTCCAAAAATACAAAAATAAGTCACTTCCTTAATAATGCTTCCTCTTCATGTGTTATGCATTTTCATATCCTAACCTCTGTCAGTTGCTGTGAGCAGGTTATCTGTTAAATTCATATCCTCAAATGTTTGAGTTCGGTTATTGCTTACCAGTTTTGTCTGTAAAAGCTCTTGAGGTTTGTCAGGTGAGTAAAAGGCCTGATTGTGTTGCAGTGGCACAGTCCTTAGTGCTCCTGTAATCTCTTTAAGGATTGAGAACGTTCTTTTGCTGATAATTATTCAGATACGTCACTTTTCCACACGTTCCACAATAATCGAGTGTAGTGTTTGTTTAGTAAAATAAAACATTGTGTCAAAGGCATGTTAGATGTTTTAGCCTTCATTGTTGCTGGAGTTAATATTAGGGTCATATGGGAATTAATGGACCTTCAGGGAGCTCTTTTCGTTTCCCACAGACATTGTTATGCAGTGCTAAATGGCTCTCATAGGTCCAGGCGATGCTGGATTGTTATTAGTAATAATACGTGTCCAGGGAGGACAAATGATACGTTCATTAACTAGCCCACTGGATTGCTGCTCAGTCCCAGGTTTTGCTTATCTGGGAACGCTAAGTTGTAGCTAACATGATCTATTGCTATACAGCAAGGTAGTTAGTAGTTCAGTGCATTAATTCATACAAAGGAACTGAACAGAATATCACTGATCGGGTGCTTTCTCATTGAATCACACATAAAAATACTCCCTGGTTAGTCCCTAATTTTCTTTCTAAATGTGGTGTACTGTGCTAGGAGGAGAGTTGAATGATTCTGAAAAACAAACGAAACTTTGCTGCTTTATCTGCCTAGCACAAAATTGTTGTGTAGTGCATCAGGCGGTGGGATTCGAAAGCGCTTGCTACAGTTCCAACATTGAGGCACATCACATCACTATTACTGCATTATGTTTAATGATGCATACTAATGTTCAATAAGAAGAACACTTTATATTCTTTTTTCCCAGCAGTTGCACCTAATTCTGGGTTATTGAATAAAATCTGAATAGCACGTAGACTTAAAATGTGCATGTCCTGAGCGCCTGGGTTTAGTGGCTGGTGCCATAATGCGACAAAAATAAAACTTTTTTTTTTTTTTTTTTGATGACAGGAAGGTAGCTGCAGTCTCAGTCCTGTGCAATTCTGAGCCACTATTTTTGTTTGCTGCTGTGTTATTACATCTGGATTGTCTTGTACTTGTTGGTGGAGTAAGAAGTTTCTTCAGTTTGTCCACTTTGTCACTACCTCCAAGCTCTGGTTTCTGTCTCGCCCAGTTTCCACCATGACGACAGAACTAAGCTCTCAGGTGTCTGTACATGCCTCACCGCTTACATTGTCCTGATCTGTCTGTCCTTTCTGTTGATGTTCTAAATTGTGTAATTGTTCTCTCAGGCTGCGCTGCTGTATCATTGACATTAGATGTTCCTTGTGTTTTATAGAGCTGAAGCAGTAATTGTAGTATTTTCAGTGCTGAAGTGTGTGGTCGCTAGGCATTAACCACTCTCTCTCTCTCACACACACACACACAATCTAGTAGTTAGAATATCATGTGTAAACAGCTGGTTGTTGGTAGAGGTGGGCTTGTCTCTGTGCTATGCTGATTACTGCTGTTCACTATAAAGGACAGGGTGATGCTTTGCAGTCTCCCAGATAATGGAAGGGGGCGTATTATATTCGGGGGCTTTGGGTGGTGCACATGCCACGTGTATTCCCCATTTACAATCTAACGTATCGTTCAGCCTGATATAACCGAGCATCACGATCCATAGGGAGTTCTTGCACTCTTGCCCCAGGCTTCTCCCTTTTATACACACATTCAAGCTGACTTGTTTACTCAGGGTTATGCTTTTGCCCTGTAGCTGTTGGAGCTACTATTGAAGGTGTGTGTATGTGCCTGTTCTAAGTTACATCATCGATGAGCACTGCGTTAGGCTGCCATTCCTTATGCCGTTCCTGTTGCCTAGCAATTAGCATAAACCTCATGGCCCCACAGGGCTGATGCGTTAATGCTGTGGGGTACTGACTGATTTCACCGTAGAAAGAACCAGCTTAGCAAACACAACCTGCTGCTTCGTTTAACCTCCAGCCAGAGCTCACTAACGAATCGTACCTTAAGCACGAGATTGAGTTTTGGCTTCCTCGGTTAATTAAACAAAATTGAATGTGAATTCATTGGAGATCTTGTTTGAAGTTGATTTTTATCATTTTTATGTTATTTACTTGTTTATTTTAGGGAAACAGTGTTACTTTGTGGTTTCTGGATTTGTCTTGACCTCCAGGGTTAGGGGTTTGATTTCCACCTCTGCCATGTGTTTGTGGAATTCACACCTTCTCCCTGTGCTTCAGGGTTTTTTCACCAGCTTAAAGACTTGTGTAGAATGCTGACTGGAGTCTCTATATAGTTCAAAGTGTGTGAATGGGTTTGGGAGTGTCTGATTGTGCCCTAAGATCGATTGGCACCCCATCCATGTTGACCCCCACCGTTATGCCCTGAGTCTTCTGGGACAGACTCCAGTCTGCCTGCAATCTTTTGTAGGATAAGTGGCTCCGAAAATGGACGGATTTATTATTTTATTTTTCATTTGGTGTAATACATCACAAGCTCTCTGTTCAAAATTTTACCTGTGAGCATTTCTCCTGCTTAACCTAACAAACTACTACAAAATGCCAAGATCGTTGCACTAATTTGTCTGTACGACCTGCCCAATTTTGAATGTCATGAGACACCAAATTTGATCAGAACAAGCTTTTCTGGAAGCAGAATTTCTTTACGTTCAATTCAAGATACTTGTATAGAATTTGTGGGAATAAACTGTTGTTCTTTTGGTTGCGTTATAATGTTGTATCTAGTGTATTATATTATGTTGTTTGGATGTTTTATCTATACTGTATGTGCCATGAAATAGCCTATGAAGCTGATAAACATGATGATGATACCTGATGATGGTCCTGTTGCTTGTACTCATCTTACACTGTCGTGTACAGTATGTGCACTTTGTTTATTCCTGCGTACTGTGTCACTGTACTGTTATGTGGCACCGTGGCCCTGAGGCAACACTATTTTATTCTAGAATGGCAGTAATGCCACTTGACCTGAAAAGAAAAGATCAAGTGGATGAGACACGGCAGAGCAACAGGATGGTACTGTTCAACTGGCAGGATCTGTAAAGTATTTCAGCAGATCAGACTGAAAAAAATAAAAAAAATAGTTTAGCCTTCAGCGTATGAAAAAAACACTGGGTGTAGTTCAGCAACTTCAGCTTTCTAACCATGAACCATTGTGGCTTCTGTATTGTGGAGTATGTGTTTATTCCCCAGTTCAAGTTCAGCAGGGATCCGATGTGAAGGATGTGGGGATGCGAAGCTGCTGTGTGAAAGACTCTCCCATCCATCTGTATTCTGTACTGCGTAGTCATGGGGAACCTGGAGTATGTCCCAGGGGACTCAGGACACAATATGGGGGGAAACCCCCGGACAGTGTGCCAACTTATCACAGGGCACAATCGCACACGCGCACACCAATTCACACACCAAGGACAATGTAGAGACTCCAGTAAGCCTGCCACGCATGGCTTGGTCTAGGGGAAGAACCCGGTGTACCCTGAGTAACCACTGAAGCACTTGGAGAACATGCAAACCTCACAGGCGCAGTACGGAGGCCCCCAACCCTGGATGTATGAGGCTAACATGCTTAGCACTAAGCCATAGTCACTCAGGGACTTGTTTTGATTTATTCTATACATTTAAAGAAATGGTTTATAAAGTGAAACAAAGGGTAAAGGTTTATGAAAAATGGTAAAGACTGCAGGTGCTGGTTAGGCCTAATGCTGGATTGACTGCTTTGATCAGGTAAATAATGTACGAGTTTCAGTTTATCTACGAGCATGTTCAAATCCACATATCGTCGCTGTCAGGCAGAAACCCCATATGTCCAAATTTTGTCAGTTTCATATTTTTACACATATCGATGCTATTGGTCAGTCCCCACGTGGCTCTGTTACGTTTACAAGTTATTAACCAATCTAAAGTCTTGAAAATAGCTTTAGCGCAAATCTCTTAACTCCATTGGACACTTCAACTGTCTGAGAAATCTCGTAACTCCACCTCTTCTTCACTCCGCGGGAGAGCTGCGCGGCATATTTCTCCTCAAGATTAGACTAATTTTCACCTATTAGACAGTCTAATCAGCTTATCGTGTTTTGTATTGCATCACTTATAGCTCTTAAACCTTTAAAATAGAGTTTAGGAAGATGTATGTAACTACAGTCATTAGCTTTGGTTAACTATTGAAGCCTTGTCTCTTGTCAAAAGGCTCAACGTGACCGCAGACTTTATTGAACACTGCTGGCAGCAGCGACGTCTGTGTCCGTACCGTTCTTATCAATAACAGCATAATCTCGTATCTCCCTGCTCCCAAGTCATAAAGCTTGTATCTCCAATAAAACGTGACTTTGGGAAAATGTTGTGTTAATGTTGCTACACAACAGTATATGATAGCAATATAAGGTATAATAACAACTTTAACGATACAATGTTTAATAACTCAAAAAAATACGTGTTTTTTTATTTCCTGAAAAATAATGGTTTTGGAGATACGAGGATTCCGCCCGACAGCGACGATATTGCTCTCTGTCACAATACTACAGCAATACTATATCAGAATCAGTATTAGGTTTATTGGCCAAGTGTGTTGACACACACAAGGAATTTGTTTCCAGCTGTTTGACTCTCAAAAGTATAGACAGAACACTATACTATAAATTTAGCTTGGACTATACGAGACAAGACAAGACAGACAATGTGAGACAATCTAGACAGTATGAGTATTAAATAGGAATACAGAATATATGACAGATCAGTAATGTACATAAAGTGTGAGAGTGCATGATAGTGCAGATTACAGTAATGTGTAATATTTTGTTTTGTACAATATCCAGCAGCAGTAGTGTGTGTAACGTATACGGATGATGTGATGACTGACAGCTCTGATAATGCAGTACTTATAGATATGAAGCAGGGAATATAATTATGGTGAGTTGTTAATGAGGTTGATAAGGGGCTTGGGGAAATAAACTGTTCCTGTGTCTGGCAGTTTTGGTAAACAAAGTTCTGTAGCGCCTGCCAGAAGAGAGATGCTGAAAGAGGTTGTGTCCAGGGTGTGAAGGGTCAGTAGTGATTTTTCCTGCCAGGTTTCTGGTTCTTGTATGGTACAAGTCCTGCGGAGCGGGCAGGGGAGCACCAATTATGTTTCCTGCTGTTTTAACTGTGTTGCAGTCTGTTTCTGTCCTGTTTTGTTGCTGCTCTAAACCAGATGTTTATGGAGGTGCACAGGACAGATTCAATGGCTGTAGTGTAGAATTGTATCAGCAGCTCCTGTGGCAGACCATACTTCCTTATGGTGCTGTTTTACTCGACGAGGAATTACCTGGCTGAGGATGTAGCCTGTAATTGTGTCTAATTTACATGTGCCCTTTTGAGAACATATCCATAGCACAACAAGATGAAAACAAAGAGTTGCCTGCTCCTTTCATACTGAAACCAGCCTTTTGTTTTTAAAACTGCATTTACTGCATTCAGGGATTTGAATACATTCATCCTTCTTGG
Organism: Tachysurus vachellii; assembly: GCF_030014155.1. NCBI lineage: Eukaryota > Metazoa > Chordata > Actinopteri > Siluriformes > Bagridae > Tachysurus > Tachysurus vachellii. Next base: position 16,669,709 of record NC_083465.1, read on the forward strand.
CCTCATCTACAATTTCATTCGCAGTATGTACTCGACCTGGAAATGCCTGAGATTCCATCATCCTCTCTTCTATGTAGCAGTACTTCTCATGTTCCTGTACCATGCGAGATCTAACTGTCAGTGATTATTCAACAGGTTTTAGCCTTACGGGGACAGAGCAGAGAACAGACAAGACTCTTTATCCTATAGAGATTCTTTAAATAGCCGAATTGTTTGTTTTAAATAAATAAATGAAAGCTCTCTTTATTGTTTTGTCAGATGTAACATTATGCAACTATGGCAGGTTTGAGGATCTTTGTCTTTTTTGCTGTTGTTGCTGTTTGTAGTTGTTGAACATACACAGATTTTCGACAGTCTGTATACACTGTCGTTTCTGAGGGAACTGTTTACAGAGGGGCCGTTTAACATTTTACATTCTTCGAAGGCTTTAAAGCAATGAATAAACTTGAAAAAGCCAGTTCACTGAAGGACACAGCTTTTATTGGTGGTTACTGTTGCTCCACAGTCTGCTTCACTTTTTTCATTTATGAACCTCAGTTTTGTTACGCAGTGGAAAACATTTAGATTAAAAAAAAAAGGCAGGAAGGACCTACTACTTTCTAAATTATTCTGTGAGCATGGAGATGTCTCGTCCACTAAACTAGAGATTTGGTCCAAATATTCTGCCTGCTTGAATTTCCTTGTTAGCAATGCTGACAGCTCTGCTGCACCCTAAAGCCAATTTACGCATACGGGGAAGGATGTTGTGTCCATGGTACCAGAATAATGAAAAGACTCTGAGTCCTGTCAGAGACCGTGTTTACACTCGTGTATTTATTCAGACATGGATTATCCAGCTAAAAAATTGCAGTCAGCCAAGCCACATTTAAAATACAGATTTTATACAATCTCTTCACGAAAACAAAGAAACCGCTCCCAAAACAATAGAGCAAAATTGGGATACATTCATTGATTCAAACTCTGGTGATCGGATACAGAAAGCAATTATTCTGCGTTTGTTTGTTGGTTTGTTTGTTTTGTCAGGGATTATTTTGAAGCATTAAACAGGACTGTTACGTGTTAGAGCAAGACGGAGTGTGCGGTCATGTGCACAAGATAAAAGTGAAACAACTAAAGTCCACTAAAGTTTAATGTAACACTGTAATAAGTACTAAATTACAACCGACACAAATCGGGTAGCCTTGGTTTGCCGGTTAATCTTATTGTACACTAGAAGTGACCCGGCTCGCACATCACATCTCCACCACATGCATTTTTAACCATGCAGAAGGTTGTGAGTTCAAATCCCCAGGACCACAAAGCTGCCACTACTGAGCCCTGAAGCAAGACCCTTAACCCTCAACTGCTCCATTATGTAAATGAGATGTTTAAGTTGCTCTGGATCAGGGCTTCTGCCAAATGTCTTAAATCTAAATGGCATCATTCTTTAAAAAAAAATAAACACTTTGGCAAATTGTGTGATAAGAGGAATAAAGCACTTCACAACATGGCTGTTGTTAGAAAATAATCAAATACAGCATGCATCCAGCAACCACCTGTTATATTTTATTTCTTCCACGTTCAATCTGTCGGACACATAAACATGCACTTCACTGAGGAGGAAGATTTATGCAACGTATTATATGAAGCACAAGCGATGACTAACCCTAACAGAACCCGCCAGCTCCTTGTCGCTGTAATTTATGGTGAACCGCTAGTGTGCTAGGTAAACATTTTTTTTGACAGGATGGAGAACAGAATACAGATTAGATCACAGATAAGGGTAAAAAAATATTCAGAAATGAGCAGCTGTTAGCTGAGCACCATATTTTAGGTGGATCTAGCAGTGGCTTTAGATGGTGCACACAGCCTATATTTTCCCTTCAACCAGAGCTTATATTGTGCCATTCCGATTGTGCTATATTTTAAATGTGGATACTGATTTCTGTGGCTTTGTCAGGATTTGTGTATGACATTTGATCCCATCAGAATCTTTGGAGCTCTTTCCAAATATTTCCATTGTTCTCTATGTTGAATAGGGAACTGATACTGAACTCATACATTATGACAATGCATCATGATGGCAATATTTCACAGCGTGCATTGTGGGAATTAGTATAATATTAATTATGCATTTAACGGTCTGGTTTGAACGCCAGAGCAGATCTCAAACATGTAACTACTGTACATTTTCTACATTTATGGGAAAAAAAATCACACAGGCTAACATGTACTTCATATCAGTAAGTGGGCAAGAGATTGTTTGCCAAGATTCTGACTATGGCATGTTTCTTTGTTACTCGGATTATAACTAAAGTAATTTTCTCATCTGATCAAGCAGTAGTGCATTAGTCTGTTTACAGCAAAGCCTGGTGAGGTGTGTGGGAGGGTTAGCAGTGCATGCACTAATTTTCTTATTTTGCAGCTGGGATTTGTTGAGGTGGATTCTACTGCCTGTCCTTAATCATCTGTTTTCCATCCACACACACACACACATACACACGCGCACACACTATGTGCAGATGGGAAGTGGTTTATAAAGACAGAAAAAAAACTGTGTGTGAGAGATTTTTGCTGTGATCATTGTGTATGTGATGAAATGCTGACATGGCTAAAGTAAAGTGTGTTTTTCACTGCAGGGCCAAACGCTTCTAAGAATTTTCACTTCAGTTCAGCAGTTAAGAGCATAATGCTTTGCACATATTCATTTTGCCACAGTTTTATTGAGTTGTACTCAGCATGACAAAAGCATGCAGGTGGCACAGCTTGATGTAGGTGCTCACCCTTTCTCCCAATGTGCATTGTGAAAAAAGAGAGACACTTGAGGCCATTTAACGTAGTCTAAAAAAACAAGCACAATTAGAAGAAAAGAGATGACAAACAGAGAAAAAAAATGGCATTGCATTCTTACAGTAAGTAGACTGTTGTTTGTTTTTTTTTGCTGTGGATGATGACTCCAATCATTTGTCCATTCAGATGAATAGTGCTTCAGAGGGATTCTTTCATTCTGCCAGTTATTTAAAGTGAACTGTAGTAATTGCCTTGACGAATACTCAGCAACATCTTATTCTTTCTTTATTGTAGTTAGGTACACGATGACAGTCAAATAATGCACAAACAAACCTGATGAATATTTCTGGTTAAGTAAATGGGAGCTGCTGTGTTTTTAGCTGAAGCATAAAATGAAGCATTGCACAGTGGTTTTTAAAGGCAATGTTACTAAATCATTGGGAGCTCATGTTGGTTGGTAAAAGTTCCTCAATGTGCAGTCATCTGTATACTGCACTGGGTTTAGTGCATCCCGTCCATCACTGTGGGGGAAAAAAGGATGTAATGAAATTTGACAAGATAAAGTAAGGTGTTGGTCCACCACGAGCTGTCAGAAAATGTCTCTGGCACTGTACTAGAGGAACAAACACCATTCTTCCAAAAACATATTCCAGAGGTTGTTGTTTTTATCTGGGTGATGAAGAGCACTGTCTAAATCTCTGCTCCAAAATCTCAATTGGTGTCCAATTCGGATGAGATCTGGTGACTGCAAAAGTTAAAGCTTATGATTTACACTATTTACATACTCAAACTAGCCAGTGAGTCCTCACACCATGTAGGAGGCACATGGAAGATCATCATCACATCACAAATTTTACATCAGGAAGATAAAGGGGATCAGTCAGATCTTTATATTGCAGTGACCCTTCCCTCTAAGGGTACAAAGCTTAAAGGCCCTCCACTGATCTACCATTACCAATGACCTAACACTTGAGCTACCACTGAATTACCACTCCTACTCCCAATGTCCTTACCACTGAACTACCACTGCTACTCCCAATGTCCTTACCACTGAACTACCACTCCAAGCATCTAATTCACTGAGCTACCACTGAACTACCACTCCAAGCATCTAATTCACTGAGCTACCACTGAACTACCACTCCAAGCATCTAATTCACTGAGCTACCACTGAACTACCACTGCTACTCCCAATGTCCTTACCACTGAACTACCACTCCAAGCATCTAATTCACTGAGCTACCACTGAACTACCACTCCAAGCATCTAATTCACTGAGCTACCACTGAACTACCACTGCTACTCCCAATGTCCTTACCACTGAACTACCACTCCAAGCATCTAGTTCACTGAGCTACCACTGAAATACCACTGCTACTCCCAACGTCCTTACCACTGAACTACCACTCCAAGCATCTAATTCACTGAGCTACCACTGAACTACCACTCCAAGCATCTAGTTCACTGAGCTACCACTGAACTACCACTCCAAGCATCTAGTTCACTGAGCTACCACTGAAATACCACTGCTACTCCCAATTTCCTTACCACTGAACTACCACTCCAAGCATCTAATTCACTGAGCTACCACTGAACTACCACTCCAAGCATCTAATTCACTGAGCTACCACTGAACTACCACTCCAAGCATCTAATTCACTGAGCTACCACTGAACTACCACTCCAAGCATCTAATTCACTGAGCTACCACTGAACTACCACTCCAAGCATCTAATTCACTGAGCTACCACTGAACTACCACTCCAAGCATCTAATTCACTGAGCTACCACTGAACTACCACTCCAAGCATCTAATTCACTGAGCTACCACTGAACTACCACTCCAAGCATCTAATTCACTGAGCTACCACTGAACTACCACTCCAAGCATCTAGTTCACTGAGCTACCACTGAAATACCACTGCTACTCCCAACGTCCTTACCACTGAACTATACCACTCCAAGCATCTAATTCACTGATCTACCACTGAAATATCACTCCAAGCATCTTATTCACTGAGCTACCACTGAATAACCACTGAATAACCACTGCTACTCCCAACGTCCTAACCACTGAGCTACCACTGAACACCCACTGAATTACCGCTGCCACTCCCATTGTCTTAACCACTGTGCTACCAGTGCTAGTCCCAACATCTTATCCCCTTAGCTACCACTGCCACAACTGCGCTGCCATTCCCAACATTTTAATCACTGAGCAACCACTGCATCACATTTCCCCAGGAGAGAAGCAAGATCAGGTGATGATGGATAGTCCTGGTGTAACTGATTTCTGTTTGTAGTTTGTGAATGATGAGACATGAATTGACTGAGCAGCTGAAAATGTTTCTTGACCTAGTTAAATGGTAGTAATAATAAATTCCGTCACTTCGAGTCTTACAGAAAGCAGGTTTATCTATCTGCATTCAGTGAGACACAAAATCTGAAGAGGTGGATGTGAGCTTAATTACCAGCGGAAGCCAATTCCCAGCGAACAGGCTTTTTCACACGGCGGATTCAGGCGCAGTCGGTCTAGCCACTGCTTCAAATGTATCTGTTAAAAGTGATTCTTTTCAATTTAATTAGCTGCACTGGCGAAGATTCTTGAAATGTTTGAAGCTCCATGCTTTAATATAAATCCCTACTCGCTGTGCTCTTTCATGTTCAGACTATAGTGGGGTCTGAGTGTTTTCATTCCCTCTGACTCATTTCTCTGTCCTCTATGTTCTGAGTGCTGCCTGCTCTCATTTTTCTTCTTGTCTGTTTCAAACGCTTTCCTCTTGTCCTTCATCTTCTTTAGAGTGATGATTTTAATAATCATGCTTATATTGGAGTGTAAGGATCATCATGCTCCTGGTGGTGTGTGTTACAAGTGACACCTTTTTAATGCAAATTAAATTAGATATGAAATGGATCAAATGCTGCAATGCAGATCTATGTTGATATTGAAGCGTGATGAACAACTTGGAAATGCTTCTTCCTTGTAAGGCAAACTGAGTTCAAATCCCAGGACCACCAGGTTGTCACTGCTGGGCCCTTGAGCAAGGCCCTTAAGTCTCAACTGCTCAGTTGTACAATTTAAATGAATATTGTTCCCCTGGATAAAATGTAATCATAAAACTAATTGCACAACCTTCAACAAAGTTAGAAACATATGTTCAACTGGATGCAAGCCTGTAATTCAGTAGAAAGCTTTGCTTGTGGTAGTTAAAAAAAAACCTTGTTGTAAATCCAATATTTCACATCACAACATAGCCCTGCTGTTTCTGCACATTTAGTTCATGGTTTTCTTGACAAACAGATGGTTAAATGCTTTGTCAGTTTTGCTATCAAAAACAAAAGGGGTGTGTGTGTGTCTGTGTGTGTGTGTCTGTGTGTGTGTGTCTGTGTGTGTGTGTCTGTGTGTGTGTGTCTGTGTGTGTGTGTCTGTGTGTGTGTGTCTGTGTGTGTGTGTCTGTTTGTGTGTGTCTGTTTGTGTGTGTCTGTGGGTGTGTGTCTGTGTGTGTGTCTGTGTGTGTGTCTGTGTGTGTGTCTGTGTGTTTGTGTGTGTGTGTGCAGTTTCCTTTACTTCTTCAGAGTGATGTAATCTGCTTAATGTAAAGGCAACACATAATAAGAGCACACTCTGTTTCAGGGATTAAAACCAGCGCTGCTTTGCCAAGACTCTAACATGGCACTGTGTTGGCAGCTTGTTTGGTTTCGCTGAGAACCGTCTGAGGATTAATATCGGTGCAGATTTCTCTCACTCCCTCACATGGTTTTGTGGTTTAGTCTGTTAGTTTGCTGACTGACTGTTTTCGCTGCCACTTAGGCGGCCAGTGACGTGCTAACATATTAACAGGAAGCCGGAATGCTCTGCTTGATCTGTCTGTGGAAGAACATCCACATTGCCGGTTTCTGTTTGATTACATGGATTGTAAATTCAAAAGAAATGTGAAACCCAAGAAGTGTATGATGTCAACCCCTGGAATATGAGCGCTTCACTCAGGTTGTCTTTCACAAGGTGCACGTGTCATTACAGACGAACCTTTATTCAAATTAAATAGGACTGGAAATGACCTTAATATGGGATCTACATAATCCTCCAGATACAAGCGTGTTGATCATAATATTAAGTAAAAGAAAGCATATTGGATCATAATTGCACAACCAATGATTATATTGATTTGAGATTATATTGTATACCGTAACACAACCTCCATAATTATTGCCATTCTTTGTAAAAGATTAAAATGAGCTTCTAGCTGCATTCAGAATGAGAAAATCGAACTTTTATGTGAAATAAAGCTCTAAAGACTAAAATCTTTCTAGAAAATTTCGAGATCTCGGTCATTGCTTGCAAATCATTTTCAGTAGGATTTCATTAGTTCATGGCCTTTACATTTCCAATGAAGGAATCATTTTTAATTTTTTTTTTCTGTTATCCTTCTGGATCCACTGATCATCCGGTCTCAGCATCGTGATAAATGCTGTCAGATTTAGATATAAACTTTTTTTTTTTGTTTCTGATGCCATGTATACTAGCAAGATTCCCACAGTGCTTATCATCTAGCTCAGCCTCAATCCTTCTCATTAAAGATTTCCTTCTTTTTTGCTTGATCCTCACTCAAAACCTTCATGCCGTCGTTTGGTATAAAAGCTCGATTTTTGTCCGTTCTAACAATAGAAGCCGTTTCCAATCAAAATTCCAATGATGTTTAGCAAACTCCAGGAGCATCTGTTGGTGGTTTGACAACAACACAGACTTTCTTTTGGCACAGCCTTTAAATAGTTTGTTGGCATGGGGATGGCTAACTGCTATTTTAGTCAAAAACATTTAGTCTCAGATATGTGTACTGTGATCATCTCGGTGTGGATGACTCAGGCTGTTCGGCCTGATGTGTTCTCTTGTATTTATATTTCACTGTAACAGGAAGTTCTTTATAACCACTCAAGTTGTTAATGACTCAAATGTGCTAGAAAAATGTCAAATATTAATGTGGAGTATTGTTATCAGATACCTGATTTTATAATAGTTGAAAAAATAAGTTTGCACAGGGTTTTTTTTTCTTTCCTGTTCTTCTTTCTTTTCTTTTTTTTAATTTCAGAAGGTTTCCTCTTGTCCTTCATTATTTTTGAAGTGATATGTTTTAATAAACTTATATTGAAGTGTAAGGCTCGTCCTGCTCAGTCAGTCGTTATCAGTAGACTGTTTTTAGTGTTGTGTTTTACAAGTGACACCTTTTTAATGAAAATGAAACGAGATAGGAAATGGATCTTTAAAATAAGTTATAACGCTATAATGCAGTTCCATGTTGATGTTGAAGTGCGACATACAGATTGGAAGTGCTTATTCCACATCGTGGGCTCAAATCCCGCAGGCACCAGATTCAGGACAATCAAATTTAAAATCTCTGAAATCTCTCTATCATTTGTCATTTGTCTCATTATCAGTGCAACATCAAGCTGATTTTTTTCCCCAATCTCATCTTTACTAAGTATGTTACCTGTTCTGGAGGCTACTGTCTGTCAGCACTTGGCTATTATAAACTTTCACACAGTATCTCCAACATTTTTTATTTTTTTTTTCCCCCCAGTGCTTTTGAATGCTTGCCAGCTTTAGAGCAACCACACGACGTTTCCAAACAGCTCTGCTATTATTCGACTGATTAATATCAGCCATAGCTCTGCATCCAGGGGGTGAGTTGGAGGTTCCTGTAACAGAAGCTAAAGCTGAATGTCAGCAGGATGAACAAACTCACTTTCAATCAAGTGGCTGAAAAACCGTCCGGATGTCGTCACTGACATTATCAAGCCATCATTACCAGGTTCCCCGCCCGCAGATCTCAGAGTTGTCGAGTTTCACAACACGAGCTGTCCCGGAAACATAAAAGACATTTGCACTTTCTACACGTGTCTCCGTCCATTGTACTGTGTCACGGCTCAGAAGAAGTGAAGTACCCATATCTCAAGTCACTGCTGGTGCTGGATTTGGATGAAGAGTGCAGCAGTAAGGCGGGCTCACAACGTAACAAACGTCTGCTAGATTATAGAAATGCTGTATAATCTCCCTGAGGAGAAGGAGAGTGGATGTGGGAACAATCTCTGTGCAGTGGGCTGGAATGAAATGTTTCTCACCATGCGCACTGTTAAACATAACGAACGACTCTGCTAATGTCTTTCTCCTGCTTCAGCAGGTTAGAGGAACTTCCTAGTCAGCTTTCTGCTTCGATCCCCTTCTCTTTATTAAATGCATTTAAGCAGTTCAGCTCTTACTGATAAAACAGTCACAGGATGTTTATGAACGTTATTCTGTTTCAAAGGATTTGTTCACTGCAATCAACTGGATCCTGTAGTTTTTCTGTAGGCACTACCACTAGGAGGCAGCAGAGGACTGCCATAGTTAAGGACCCATCCCGTGACCCTGGTGTTGTTCCACAAGTATATGATGAGTTGCCCTGGCAATTTTCATTTAAGGAAGCTCCCTGTCACTGTCACTTACAATATCAGCTCAAGTGTGGCTTGTTAAATGGGCCCTTGAAAGAGCTAGGGGTTTGAGTGAAGATCACTACAGATTTCAAGAGGAGAAAGCTATTCAATTTAATGGAAATGCCTTATCAAATTCTAATTTTATCAGCCACATACACAAGCATGCACACTATGCCATGCAGGGAAATGCTTTTTCGGACTGGCTCAGACAAACAAGTAGTCAAATAAAAGTAAAAAAAAAAAAAAGGAAAAATATGAAAACTAGAACAAGATGTATCAAGTTGTTTAAATGCAGCGGCTTACAAACAATATTCCACACACACACACACACAATTTGGGTTCAGGGTTTTTCTTTTTTGTCAGAAGAAACGAATATTGATTAGGCCGGTGCAATCTAATGAAAACTATTCACTCGAAAACGAAATGATTCCGGTGTATTTGCTTTCAAGGGCAAAGTGTGTTTCTATTAAATACAATCTATTTACTGCAAGTAGACACTTGTGGTAAGCAGGTGATGGGTCGTTGTTATGGAGAAGAAGGCGAGTGTATGGTAAAAACTGCAATGACGGAGAAAAGGCATGAAAAGGAATATAACTGGGCAAGATTCCCAGTTTTCCCCTCTCTTTCTCTCTGCTGTTCTTCTGCTTCATGTTGTCACTAAGTGCACTGTAGGTCTGAGGCAGTTTTCTGTCTGTTGCCTGAGAGAGACACAGGATCACATCTCTCTGCTGCATAATTTGCTTTTATTGACCCGTCTTTCTGAGTGAGCTGCTTCAGGCTAAACTTTCCCTCCTCCCTTCTCTCTGTCTGTGCAAAGTTCTCTGAATAATAGGACCAGTCTGTTGTATATGCCTTTTGATTTTTGCGTCACTCATCAGCGCACCTCGAAAGCAAACTTTTGACGTAGACTATTCCGTTTGTTTTTTTTTTTCTCTAACATGCTGTGCACCAGCTTGTGTCTGCTGTTCTCAATAGAAATGTTTTTTTTTATCCAGTTCTCACTGATATGTAAAATTTTGCTGCATAAATGTCCAAACATCCTTGTTGTGCATCTGTGCTTTCACATATTCTGATAGATTTATTGGTCTGAAGGTTTTACAATGGAGATTTCTTTAAAAAAATTAAATACACAATATAATTATGATTCCACCTGAAAATAAATTAAAAATAATAACAATCATCTGCAAAATTTAATCAGACTTTTTCAAACTCAAATTTTTTTTTTTTTTTTTTACAACTTTTAGGTGTTTTAATGGGCACCAAATGGCAATCCAGTATAAATGTCTAATAATTCAGTCTGACCAAAATAAAAGTGATCCATTTTTTTTTTTAAATTCTAAATTACTGCAGATTTTCTGAGGTTTTTGGGCCAAGACGTGTTGGATGACCTCAATACAACATGCATTCAGACAAAGCCCTCTTTGATGCACATGAATCGACGTGAATACAGATATCAGGGAAAGTCCTTCCATGTATGTTTTTACAGGATGTTTTTTAAAAGAAGAATCCATCCTATTCTTAAAATTTCACCAAATAATAAAAGGCTTGTGTTTAGTGTAACACGATTATATTATCTTTATGTAATCCACAAGGTGGCACCACAAACACTGACAGATTAGACCAGGTCAGACTAGGAGGTAGCCATCTCTTTTTGTCTGTCTTTTTCTCTCCCTCTTTGCCTCTCTGCCTCTAATTTCATGCTCGACTAGTCCTCTCTCTGTGATGCTCCATGCTACTGGTCCTCACTTGGACACCACTGCCATCTTTTTCACTCTTGGCACTGATAAAACTTCTCCCTCAGACTCGTTATCCTTCTCTCTATGAGCTTCTTTTATCAATGTCCCTTTGGTTATGACTTTTAAACTTGAATTTGATGATAATATTATATGGTGTTGTCTGTAGAGCTTCTTATGTGAATACGGTGGAATTTTACTCGAACATTTTAACATTTTTGTTTGGATTATATTTAACGCACAAGGTGTAATTCCCACAAAAAGCTTAATATTGTTGATGCATTTGGAGCAGGTTGAACTAAAGTTGCCAAGATTTGTTTGAAATTTTTAGATGGCTCGATACTTACTGCTTTTGGCCAAAAATGTACAAATCTGATTTGTATAGCGTACATCCTACTCTCTGAGTTATACTCGCACTTTTGTGGAAAACTTTCACTTATATAATTTACATGCTAAATGCTATGCTACATAAAGCTTTGTTAGCCAAAATTGCTAGCTGTGCTCATTCACCGGAGGCTCCAACCATCTCCTCTACCTTCTTATCAAGCTTTATTTCTTTTAATTATTTTGTCTCTACATATTTAATGTGAAGCTTTTTGTGTTGGGGGGAAAAAATTTCTTTCCATTTTTGAGTCAAAAAGTAATTGGGAGCAGTTAGGAACTAAAAGATATGACCATTCGTTGGAGGCATGTTTTTATTATTATTTTATTTATTTTATATATAAAATTACACACACACACTATATATATATATATATATATATAATTATAAGTTTTTTTATTTTATATATATATATATATATATATATATATATATATATATATATATATATATATATAAATAAATAAAATTTTATATATATATATATATATATATATATATATATATATATATATATATATATATATATATATATATACATTTTATTTATTTTTTTCCATCATATCTAGGCTGAAAAGTCTATAGTGTAATTATTTTTAGGCTACTTTTAGTGAAAAAATACCTACCAGACACCATCTGGTATAAAGAGTTTGCTATAAAGACATAATGACTGGTACAGTGTGTGTGTGTGTGTGTGTGTGTTTCTCCTGACTTCATTTGCATGGATGAAACTGAATCCTTTTGCAGCATTATAGTTTAATGCTTCATCAAGATATGCACATTGTTGTTATGGAACGTGTTTATTTATGCAAGAAGTGAAAAGTGTTCGATCTCAAGGTCAGAAATGTCAGGATCCATACCCCTGTTACTGTTTATTCTTAGAATACTGTAGGAGGATATCTTGTAATAGTTAAACAAGTTCAGAAAGTAAACACGTGTTTATTTTAAACAAATAGCAGAACAGGGAGAATCTGGAGAGGGCTATTGAGCTGCATCGTATCAGTTTATTTTTCTATAGGTTGCTGTATAAGGGCTGTACCTCGATCCATATGACGTGTGGTGTTTGTTCATTCACAATACAAGAGGAATCATTAGGCTTGGAAATATATAGCTCTGCTGTTAATTGCACTCGATAGAGAGCAATCTATCAGCTGCAGTGGGGTGTTTTTGGAAGGCTTTCAGCTGTGTTTCGGTATTTATTATGCTGCTCTTTCATTTTTATGAGGCACCAATCAGCATGATGTATTCATAATAAGTGTTGAAGCTCCCTCAAAGATTTGTTAAAAGGAAATAAACTTGAAATATCCTGATTTTTTATTGTCTTTACTACCAGAGAATGTATGGGCAACGTGAAAATACTACATGGTGATGATAGCTTATTAGCACAGGGATGCGGTAATATGACTAATATTTGTCATTGCTTGTTAATTTCAGTGTTGTGTTTTTTTTCCCTCTGCTTGCATTAGAGCATGCTGTGTTTTTTATGCGTGGTGTTTCGGTTAAAGTTTTCTGCTTGTAGTTGTGTTCCACTTGTAATTGAATAATTTTATAGTCATGCAGCATCTTCTAGTATGAGGAGAGTTTATAAAGGCAACGTTGAGTAGCACTGCAGGTCTGTTTGTGGCATTTAGAGCAGAGTTGCTCCGGAGTTCCCGCTGCTGTCTGCTTAACACTGACGCATATCCCACCAGCATGGCAAGCGGTGGGCGGCTCGCGGTGGCGCCTGCTTTGACTGGTCCTGTGCTGGAGCCTCTGTTGAACACAACCAATCAATAAAGGCTGGCAGTTTGTGCTTTAAAGCCTGGTTTCAGTCCGGGTCTCAGCAGAAGGAGAGACAGAAGGTTGCCCCAGGGAGAGTGATTTATGACTGAGCTTTCAGAGAACATTGAGACTTTCCTCCAGCTCTCACATCTGAAGGAGCCTTAACAGTTTGACCAGGGCGTAGACAACAAAAACAAGAAACATAAGAATGTTCCAGCTCTGCCTTTTTTTTTAAGCTTTTTGATTTTTGCTATGAAGTCGCCATTTGTAGTATTGGTTGCATCGTATTAACGGTTATCAGCGGGTGAAACAGAAAACATTCCACTTTCTTGCCACTAAAATGAAACGTTCAGGAGGGAAAACGGTTGCATATAATAATAATACAGCAGCGTGTCCATGCAGCATATCATAAAATATGGTGAAGAAGCATTAGTGCTCTTTGCCACCGATCACATGCACTATACTGTTTTTACTCCCATCGGTAGTCTCTGTTCCAGATTTGAATAAAGTTTTCTCCACTGTGTCACGTCACTGGACACGCAAACATCTAGCTCATGTCACTGGAAGTTGCTGAAAATGACAGGTCTTCAGGTCACTCTGTTATTACTTGGTGCACACAATCTAGATTCACCTACATCTGGAATCATCTGTTTCCCCCCAAATATATGGTTATGGTTTGGTAGATTTAATCTGTATGTTCCGGTAGGTATGTGAAGAAGAGGTAAAGCGTGTAGTCTGTAATGCCTACGATCACAAACGTCTCCTGAAGTGGAGTGACATTAAACATCTTTCAGATGACCTGTTTAGAAAACATTAAACAGTGGGCAAGATCCATTAAAGTGTGTAAAAGCCATTACAGAGTAAGTCATGGACTTCATCGCGTTAGCCAGCCAACCATTTAGGGTTTAATGTTTTGCATGGAGCCTTGTTCTGCTCTTCCAAGCGTCAGGTTTCCTTTTTGATGTAGTGCTATCCAAAACCTCCACCACTTCATCACCACTTAAAGCTAATGTCACAGCCGTCAGTTTGACACTCGATATACGGAGTTCTGATGCGAGTCCAGTGTTGACCTGCTCACTAGATTGATGTTGACTTTGACAGTGGCGTAGGTCCACTCAAAGAAAAACGACGGTGTCAGAGCACATAGTAGCGCTGTCAATAATACGTTAGTCATCGAAGATGTATCACTAAGTCATGTAACACTAGCAGGAGCGCCGTTTTACTGAATACGGTTATGACTGGAATTCAGACGTCGCTGCGAGACTGCAGGTCGTCTGTTGTCATGCTGATATTCTGAAATCATACGTGCTACACATTTTTAATGGGGTAATGACTGAACAGTTGACAGACTTTTCCTTAATCGTGTAACGTTAGACATCTGGTACTTTGCCTTGCTTCATTTTTGATCCCTGTTTTATCTTCTGCACTGTGTCTGTGTAGGTATCTTCAGCTGTAGCGAAGGAATTTAATTGTATGTAGATGCTTAAAGCATTCTTTATGCACATGAAGCTCTTTTTGTTTGCATGCTGAAAATGTCCTAATTACTTTCGACCATCACGAAATCATAGAGATCTCGTCTGCTTCAAACGTTTCACAGATGCCGTTGCTTACGCTGCCTCGCTGCGAAGCCATTAGATGGAAGATCTAACTCGTTCAAAACAAAAGTCGATCTTGCAATCTGATCTAAATGCCCAACAACATTACCAGCTATACTGTAGGTAGCGTCATCTACTCTGAAGTCTCACCTTGCTGCTTCAGTGAATAATCTTATCAGGAGACCAGAGACAAGTGTCTAGACTTGCGCCTCCTAAGAACTGCTGCTGTAATCATAAAACCTGTCCTGGACTCCCAGTTTGCTCAGATGGAATTCCGTTATCCTTTCAACACGTATAATCCCATCAGTCTTTTCTTTCTACAACTGTCTGGTGGAGTGATTTCTAATCTTAATATCTGAAGGCACTAAGCACGGGATGGCTTCCCTTTTGAGGTTTTTCCATTTATTACATCTAATTGTTTTTTTTTTTTCCTTGTCACTGTCTCCTCTGGCTTGCTCATTAAAGATCCTTGTTTACAATCGTATTTCAGCGAAGCTGCTTTTGCGGAGAGGAATTTTGTTAAAAGAGCTGTACAAATATTGAACAGATCGAATGCGAATGCAGCACCGAGGGAGAACCCATGCAAATATTTTAATACTGATGCTGTTCTTAGAAACGAAGAACATCCAGGTGAGGATTTAAAGTCCGTTTAGAAGAAGGACTGTGGAGAAACTCTGTATTTCTTCGACTTCGTAAAGCTGCTTAATTCATCCACTGGGTTTGTAGAAAGGACAATCAGGGCTCACATAATGATGGCAGCAACTCAGAAGTACAGCGTCTATTTTCCATTCGAAGAGGTCAAACAGCACACAGGAAAATGTTGAGGGATTTGCAGGAAAAACTCATTTACATATTAAAGCCTTCTGCGGAATTCACTTCGCACTGTGCGCCGCTGCAGATATATTGTGTAGCCTTGTGTGAGGATCAGAGACGGACAGTCCTGCCTAATGCTAGTCTTTATCTGCCCCAAGGTGGTGCTCCAAGAATCCGTGAGAGAGCAGGAGCCACAATGGGTGTGTTTTAAAACCTCTCTCACAACCTTATTCACTCCAGATACAGCAGCAGTCACATCACTTTTCACATATTATGATAAAAACCCAAACACAATAAAACTAAACAGCATGATAACAGGCTAGTATAATACATTAGATGTAAACTGAGCCTGGTTACGGTACGGTATCGAGCAAGTTGTACGTCTTAAATTTCTTTTTTTAAAACCTCTCTTATTTTCAGGTAGAGAATTCCAGCGTTTAAAGCGGATTATTTTACAGCGTGGAACTGTATTTTGTTTCCGGAAAAGAAAACAACAGAACTGACAGAATGCGTTTTATGGCTTGTATAATGTGGATCTTAGGAAAGCAGGCTTTATAGTTATTCTCTTCACACACAAGTGTGTTGTTCGCAACCAAATATAGCTCCTACTTAATCACAATGCGTTGTTTCGCTTAAAATAGTGACAGACGAGGACGAGGATTAGCAGAGACAGTGACAGAAATGTTGTTGAAAAGTCAATAATTGCAATTAAATATCCACAAGTACACAACAAACACCGTATGCGAGCTATGACACGTATACACTGACAAATTCTGTGCATGGCTTTCTTGAAGATGCTCTTCCTCACTCATGTCTTTCCAGCTGGAGCCTGCTGATTATTATGTAGTGTCACTTGGGATCTGAAGGCAAAATATAGACTTGAATTAAACACACCCGCTTTACTGTTTGAGTGGAAACACCTCTGGGAGGAGGCACACACAATAAACCTGGCGTATGTACTCACATACACGTAGCTTTCCTCTCTGGCTAGAATTCATATCAGTCCAATTGTGCTCTCTCTCTCTCTCTCTCTCTCTCTCTCTCTCTCTCTCTCTCTCGCTCTCTCTCTCTCTCTCTCTCTCTCTCTCTCTCTCTCTCTCTCTCTCTGTCACACTGCTGATAACAAGTATTCACAAATATATTATAAGGAACTCCTTCTCATTGCTTTGTTGCAGGTGCTTGTGTGTGCGCATGTGTGTGTGCTTGAGAGCATGTTTGCGAGTGTGTGTGTGTGCTTGAGAGCTTTTGTATAGGGAGCTAGCTTGCGTCCGAGTGAGTGAGTGAGTGCGCGAGCGAGAGTGTGTCTAAAACACAGCAGGTATAATTTTCATCTGTACTTATACCGTCCTGACATGGCCGATGCCTGGGTTTGTCTTTAACAGATGTAATATCTAAATGCTACATGCACAGCAAAAGCTTATTGAACATCAGCATAATATCTAAATCTGATGTGGGGTAAAATGGAAAGTTTGAGAAGGTTTATTCACCACAGCGTGTAGGACCGAATATCTCATTGGACTGATGACCTTTACGTGATCACAGCAGCACTATGCATTTCTGTTCATCTACGCCTCAGTACAGATATAGCTATGCATGTTAGATTTATTAAACCAGGGAATGAAACTGAAATGAACCCTGCATGTGAGAGCAGTAACTGGTGTCGGATGTAAAGTACAGCAGTCGTGGCATGCTGCATGTGCTGTGTTGCTCACTCGGGGTGAAAAAATGCCTCTTCATGTCTGAATTGTTTGAACTGAGCTGTATTGAACATCCACAACCTGGAATCCGGCTCCTGCCTACATAAGAGTAAAAACCACTCCTTCCTGTAATGTTGTGAATCCTGATGCACACCTCTAACCTGATTAAACATGCCTCCAAATGGCTTTTACCTCTGTATTTATATATCGACTCCATGTGGATAATGGGGGAAGTCTGAAAAGATGTTTAACCATGCGTTTAAGCAAACGTGCACAACCCCAGTCACTCAATCACTCTACAGAGACAAATCAGAGCATTCTGGCAGTGCATCAGCCTCCTAATTACATCGTTTTGCAGTATTAATGTTCATGCTGTCTGCTCATTTTACTCTGGCTGAAGGACAGTTTATTTATCCTGAGCATGATGCGCACCTAAAGCTTGGCCTTGTGCTCTCACTGTGACATGCCAGTAGACCTGTGCCATAGTCACTGTCTCTCTGACAAATGTATTCACCTAGCATTCACGCCTGATGGGTAAATAGACTATTACAGCATGGGCGCTGATCCTGACCAAGCATGTGAGCAGCTCACAAAGGACATATTAAGACAAATGCGTCCTCAATGGCTTTTAATTTTTACCTCGTAAAGAGGAAATCAAATGGGTGCTTTTAAGGACGTGTAGCACTTCTGAAATGGTCAGTGCTTGAACACGTGCCCTGTGTGTGTGTGTGTGTGCTTGCTTCTAGTATTGCATTGGTCCTGCTGGCTGTTTTGATCGTTTTTTAAGTTAAGTTCACAGCAGAAAGCTCTTATTCATACATTTATGGTATTGGTAGATACCCTTATCCAGAGTGACTTACATTTTATCTCATTTTATAAAACCGAACAATTGAGGGTTAATGGCCTTGTTTAAGTGCCCGGAAGTGGACGCTTAGAGGATCTGGGATTCGAACTCACAACCTTCCAATCAGTGATCTAACACCACTAAACCTGTTCATTACACATTGCTCTCAACATCATCATCTGCACCGAACTGCTCACAAAGGAACAAAACTTTAATTATTTTGATTGAACGAGCCTGATTGTACCGCACAAGACGTGCTTCAATGGAGGCGTCATAACATATAGATATTCTCATCTGTTTTTAGTTGATATTCGTCGATATTTAATAGTTAATATGGTCGTGCCTAATGTCACAGGAATGATTGTGTCCAGATTGCAAATAGCAGCACAGGGCTGGAATAATACTGCAGTAAAATTGCTGTTCTAATGTTGGTAAAGGCTTCACTGATTGCTTTCTCTGTGGTCGTGTTTCGGGCGCATCAAGCTTAGTGCCACACAGTTTCTAGGCTGCACTGAAAGCTAACCAATTTCACATGTTTTCTAATCCATACGAGCGTTTACCGAGGATAAATTAGCCCCTCGTGCACACTGACAAATCTGTAATTAGAGCTGTCCAGTTCACGCCACATAAACATTTTTATACACGTTTTCAATCATATCATATTCGGCATAATGTTTGTCTGCCTCATCTAAAGAGCAGCTCCTCCTTCTTTCTCAGTGATTATAGCTTTATATGTTGGGATTTGCGTTCACAACTCAGGAAAGACAAGCATAGAGACCACATTTTCATGACCGTTTCAAATCTCTTCTAATCGCTCTTTCTAACCAGACGTATCCAACCCTCAAACATCAGAATGGGGAAAAACGGACAGTGTATATTGTACGATGTACATGATGTACAGTGTCTGGATTTTTTCTCTGTTTACTCTGACCTCAGATTATGTACTGTCCAGTGTCACCCGCATGAGGATGTGTTCCCTACTGAGTCCTTATACCATCTTGGGGAGTTTTTCATGTCCACCGTCACACCAGCCTTGTTCATTAGGGATAAATATTCATTTCATTTTAAACTTTATCATTTTAGATCATGATTAGATAATAAAAAATATTTACAAGCAGAAAATCCTAAGCAATCAACAGTTTCTGAGCTGCTCAAACCCACCCATCTGCCTCCAACAACCATGACTGTGATTACATTTCCTCTGACTCCTGATGCGAACATTTTAAGCACTTGACTTGCATCTGCATGATTGACAGGTTGGCTAATCTCTGAAATGCTGTCCAGTGACGATGTCAGACGGTGAGATCCAAAAAATGACCGGAGAATCCAATTAGCCTGAATAACTATTCTATTATCTCATGACCGGTTTAGTTCAGCTTGTAGAATTTAGTCTGAGCTGCCTGTCCTGCAGCAAAACAGTCCATATCATGGAAAAGAAAAATACAGAAAAACAATTCATCGAACATTCATTTCCACCTCATGCATTCTCACAAGACTCCACACACACACACACACACACACACACACACCCCTTCGTTCTCACAACACATTACCTCAGGCCGAGACTGCGATCTCCAACAAGCCTCGACGGCCCAAATTACCTTTAGCGAACCGTTCTCTTGTTTTTAATATTTATCGTCTCTTTTTATTTTTGTTCTGCTTTGGTTTGTTGCATGATTGCATGATTATGCATAGTGTAATCAGCTTAAACTCTGTACCTCCATGAATTATTGATGAACTGCGCTTGTTTGCGAGTTTCACATTTACATGTGCAGATGGCAAGAGCAAGAAAACGAAGAGAGAAAGGAGCAGAAACATATTGTTGGTACGGCTGCAGTTGTGCTGCTCCATGATTAGGAGTTTGAGCCCTAATCACTTTTTAGTATAGTGTCAGGTGGCGGTGAGGAGGGAAGCTGGAAGTCGTACCGGTCTCCTTCCAGTAAGGTTCGAACAGCCCAGTAGAAACCAAAGGGGGAAAAAACCTCAATATCATTCTATTCACCCCAAGTTTGTTTATTTATTTATTTATTTTTTTCTCTTTCTGTCTCTTCTATTTTTTTACCCTCACTCTCCCTCTTTTGAGCCTCTTTTATGATTGATGGTCTCTATTTCTCCTTTTCTGTCTGTCTCCCTTTATATATATTATCTTTCTTGCTGCAGGGTGTAGGGCAGTAGCCGTCACCGTCCCCGTGAGTACCGTGGCTTCAGAAATTTGAGCGATGGAGTAGATAAGGCAACTGTTGTTTATTTTGACAAATGCATTCTGGTAGCCTTGGGGTGACATTGACAGAACGATGCGGGCGTCCCGTTGTTGTACATGTAAAAACAGAGGGGCTGCGTGTCGAGTTTTCATAGGCAACAGTCAGGAAGGAGAAGATTTGTTTTGAGGCAGTAATTCGGGACGTACGCGCTTATTTGAATATTTAATCGGATATGCAAAAATTCGAACGGTTCAAATCGGTTGCTCAGTGAAGGCGTATGGAACGTGGAATCCAAAATGAAATGATTTGCATATTCTGATGTAAAGTCTGTATATTATATCAGCAAGCAGTTAGGTGCTTAATGACTTTAGAGTAGAACTGTAGGCAGTATGACACAAATATTATATCATTATACTGGAAGACATTATATTCACAATGGGTCTTGATGTATAGATTAACTAAGGAACTGTCAGGAAATACAATGCTGCTGTATTTAATACAACTGACTACTTTTGTCTTCAGACACTCTAACGGCTGCTTCCATTTGTTTATTCCTGTTTGTTCTTAAAGTAGTTTCATTGTTATTCAAATTGTTATTTAAACCTTTTAAAGGTATTGCAAATAACAAATGTACTAATGTACATTCTTTCCTCCTACACTCCTCTTCCTCCTACACTCCTCTTCCTCCTACACTTCTCTCCTCATACACACTCTCCTCATACACACTCTCCTCATACACACACTCCTCTCCTCATACACACACTCCTCTCCTCATACACACACTCCTCTCCTCATACACTCACTCCTCTCCTCATACACACTCTCCTCTCCTCATACACACTCTCCTCTCCTCATACACACTCTCCTCATACACACACTCCTCTCCTCATACACACTCTCCTCTCCTCATACACACTCTCCTCTCCTCATACACACTCTCCTCTCCTCATACACTCACTCCTCTCCTCATACACACTCTCCTCTCTTCATACACACTCTCCTCATACACACACTCCTCTCCTCATACACACACTCCTCTCCTCATACACACTCTCCTCTCCTCATACACACACTCCTCTCCTCATACACACTCTCCTCTCCTCATACACACTCTCCTCTCCTCTCCTCGTACGTACACACTATCCTCTTACGTACACACACTCTCCTCTCCTCGTACGTACACACTATCCTCTTGCGTACACACACTCTCCTCTCCTCTTATGTACATACACTCTCCTCTCCTCTTATGTACACACACTCCTCTTTTCGTACCTACACACTCTCCTCTCCTCGTACGTACACACTATCCTCTTGCGTACACACACTCTCCTCTCCTCGTACATACACTCTCCACTCCTCTTATGTACATACACTCTCCTCTCCTCTTATGTACACACACTCCTCTTTTCGTACCTACACACTCTCCTCTCCTCGTACCTACACACTCTCCTCTCCTCGTACCTACACACTCTCCTCTCCTCGTACTGTACCTACACACTCTCTTCTCCTCGTACCTACACACTCTCCTCTCCTCGTACTGTACCTACACACGCTCCTCTCCTCGTACCTACACACACTCCTCTCCTCATACACACAAAGCCAAGGACAATTTGAGTGCAGTCTGGCTAAATATAAAAACAATTCACTTCGGTTTCTTTTTAATTGCATTTAAAGGTAGCACCACCCAGTTGAGGGACCTGGGTACAGTCCATGTAGTGCAGAGACTCTCCCAAATGTCATAATATTATCTCCCTTTCCAGCTGTTCACTACAGCCTTGTGGGCTTTCTTGATGCCTCAGTGTAGCAGGGCTCAGCCAAAATAATTACATGTACCCCTCCCCTCTCTCTCTCTCTCTCTCTCTCTCTGTCTGTCTGTGTACAGTATGTGTGTCTAAGGATTTTGTTCACTCAGGCTCTATAGCCGTGGTGTTTGCAGGCCTGGCGTTCATCTGTAATTTGCTGCCATGTAGTTAGACGGTCCTTGCAAGTGCAGAGCGATTGCAGCCTTGACCCATGTCTCTCTGGATCTGCTGCAACAAGCTGTGCAGAAGAAGATAGAAAGACCAAAAAAAAAACCCACACACAAGCATGTCCTGTGTGAAAACAGCAGTCTCCTCACCAGACAATCGAGACTGGCTTTGGTCCATGCAGACATGCAGAGAGGCAGTCACAAATAGGACAGGGCTAGTTAAGCTTGTCTTAGCTTTGAGCCCCAGCTCTCTACACTGCTGCACTCTCTTAGCTCACCCAGCTCAGAAAGTCTGAACGTGAAAGAGGGAGAGAGAGACTGGCAGACAGAGAAGGGCTGAAACAGGAGTGAATAAAGACCTAGGTCACTTTTTATTACAGAAAGTAAAGTGGGGTATTTCTTCACACTGGCATATGGGGTGGAGGTCCAACCAACAAAGTGTGGATCTCTAATATGAGTTGCTCAGAGCTCGCAATTTTTAGTTTTGTTTAGCATTTGATCCAGCAGTAGTCAACCTAAACGTTTTGAATGTCCTCTTGACCCATCAGTAAATTAAGATAATGATACAGAAATAGAAGATAACAGCAAGCAGCGGAACTGCATTGAGCGGACAATTATGA
Organism: Tachysurus vachellii; assembly: GCF_030014155.1. Classification (NCBI taxonomy): domain Eukaryota; kingdom Metazoa; phylum Chordata; class Actinopteri; order Siluriformes; family Bagridae; genus Tachysurus; species Tachysurus vachellii. The sequence continues at coordinate 16,692,561 of NC_083465.1, forward strand.
GCCCCAACGAGACTGCAGAAACTTAGACAAAGGCACAGACGAGCGGAGCAGCACCAAGCACACAACCTCGTATGACTGCATGCTATTCAGTCTGTCTTTGAACTGCCATTGTGTCGATCAGCTTTGTGCTCGAGTCTTCATCAGTGAACAGGAAGGAATCAGTGTAAAGTTCATACTGATCTCAGATATTACTCTGACTTACTAGTTTCTCAGGAGCTCTTAGTTGCGCAGTTGCACTTGACTACAAACTATCGTAGAAAGGACAATGTTAACATTTGGATTATTTACTGTCCAGTGTCACCCAAATGAGGATGGGTTTTTCTATACTTCTTTACAGCTGCTTTAAGACAATGTTCATTAGCGCTATACAATTTAATCAAATTGAAATATGGGGTGTTAAACATAGGGTGTTATATACAGTACATACTGTATATGTGGTGATGTGGTAGTTTAGTGGTTAAGGTGTTTGACTACTGATTGGAAGGTTCGTCCAAATGCCGTAAAAGTAGGTTTTTATTTTCCCGTGACATTTGAAATTCGTTCAAACTTGACAGCCCTAAAACCGACATTTAGTACGCAACTTATGGCACAAAGAGGCAGCAACCGCAAGCTACATTTCATGATTTATTGTGTGTAACATTACCAGCAGCTTGATGAGGATAGCGAACCCTCCTGTTCTCCACAGACACAATGAGCAGGGTGGAAAAGAGTGCATTTGGGTAACGTTACTGCGAGCGTGACGGCTAGATCGAAATCACATTTTATTTAATGTCGTGTGAAAATCTACTTTTGTCCCAGTATATTTTCAGTTGGTTCATTTATTTTAGCTACTTAATCTATACTTTTATTACTTTGATTACAAATGGTTTTCCAGTCAGTCAGTATTTTCTGCTCGAAAATATTTTCCTGCCAACAGTAAAAAATAGAAGGTTACATTTACATACAGTAGAGATAGAGTTAGCTGATCTAGAATCAGCTTCCATCTCAGGCTGAACTTGATCTACTCTCCACTGTTAGAGGAACACATTACAACAGCTAGCTCTACTTTCTGACCCCCAGATAGACATGATGTTATCTAATATAACTATCATAGCTGGCAAGTTGCATGATTTGCAGCTTTAAATAAAACGTGTCGTATCCTATAGCATGCGTTTCCTTTTAGCTTAGTTTGTATCCTACACAAACCTTAATAACCTGCTGTCTGACTCCGGAGCAGAACGAAAACTAAAACTTTCTCTAATGCGTCTTGGTGTGAACATAGATTTTTATTAAGAAAGCAAATGTCTGTGTTTATCAGGGTTACAAAAATTCAATGCAAACAGTATCTCGTCTGGGGTTCAGCACAAAGCCCACACACACACACACACACACACACACACACACAGAGCTTATTTACAGCTGATAATTTAGCAGGTTTATGTACAACAGCGTTGCATTCTTCCGACTGCAAAAATCCCCAGCCACTGGGAAACCATAAGCTCTAACTAGAAATCTGTATGTAGTAGCTCATGAGTATGTGATGGTTTTCAGTTCTCCACCCTGCAGTTCCAGCTCCGCTCTGTGACTAGTGAAACACATTTAATGGTGGGTGAGTTACGTAGTGGCTGCTGCTCAGGGGTGAGACACAATCTCTGGCCCTTTATTGGATTAATAAATGTGGGTTGGTGGTAGAGGGAACATGTGCGTTGAGCTGGATAATAGTTGGGGTGGGGGAGAGATAAGAGACTGTTCGCTCATTACTGTGTCTCCACCCGAGTTTATGCTGCACCGGGAGTCTTATCTGCCTGTTCGCTCCGTGTACTCCTCTTTTGTTCAACGGGTGGAGAACAGTACTGAGACAGTCATTAATATCCTGTGTAATCATGCAGTGCCATGCATGAGTTATGAGCACGCTCAAAAAAAAATAAAGAACCCTTACAGCACTGTGTCTTATGCTAATAAGTCGTAGCGTATGCAAATGCATGTGTGGATTGTGTGAGTCAGTCTGCCAGGAGGCTGAGTGGTAACAGTGCCAGGGTCAGAGGGACCTTCCTTCCGCCTCCCTCTAGTCCAGTGGGCATGATGGCTAATGCCAAGCACTCGAAAGGAAGTGTGACTCAGATGCACAGTGTGAGAGTGGGAGCACGATTCATAGATTGAGGACTAAAATGAGAGCTGGGAGTCACAGAAATGACATTTTACAGCAAGGGGTGTAATTTGTCACCTGTCATACTTGGCAACCCTGATTAACTCAATATCGGATTATAAGTACAGCCTCTTATTGTTCTGGTTTTGGACCCACTTGATTCTATCAGATGCCAGTGAATGTGCGTTTGTTTTAAATCATCACAAATGTGCATGAAGAACACAACATGACATTTTTATTTATTTATAAAAAAAAGAAACGCAATTTCTTGATATGTTCAGTGAGGCGTTGCACCTCTTCAGTGTCCCACATTGTTCCTCAATTGTTGTAGAAACTATTGATCTCGTTATCGACTAAAACATATTTACTTTCTTAAAATGTGTCGACACAAAAAAGTACGATTTGCAGTTTTTTAAACGGGAATCACAGGACAGTTTTGGTGCGACCGAACTCGCACCACCTCCTGCAGGTACTCTCAGGTTCGGTACCTCGATGTCCTTTGTGGTTCACACAACAGCTTTCACTTCACTGATATTTTCGGAGTAAACTGACAGTGTGAAAGCCCTCAAGCCCACTTTCCTTTTTGGTGCGGTTTGTTTAGGTAGCTGAGAACACGGTAATAGTAGACTAATTACTACCAAAACTTCAACAAAAGCACAAATAAAGTGGTTTGATATGTGGTATGTGAATTATATATGCTATGCATCTGTGTTCCAACTGAGCCACCAGACTCAAACGCAAGCTCAGCCTTAATTGTGATGTGTTGTGAAAGTTGGGTATGGATAACATTCATGTTTTGTGAGTCTTTTATTAACAATAAAATGGTAAAAATGTGTTTTTTTTTTGTTTTTTTTTTTTTTTAAATCATATATCAGCAATCCTCATTAGCCATAAAATAAGAGGAAATATTGGTTATTCAAGCTCTTCTCCATGATATGATAACACAGTCATTACTGTTCTCACTGTGACTCAAACAGACTCTCAGATTGATTAAAAATAAACTAGAACTAAAAAATATTCCCAGGATTTTATTCTGGCTCTAATGGTGTGTTATAATGTTTAGTGACGTACGTTATCACTGCTACGTTCAGGAAGTTGTAGGTCAAGGTCAGTATCCTGATGCACTGATTATGTTGGAGAATCTACAGCAGCTTTTCTGTTCATGATATAAATAATAATGATATAAATAAATACTATGACTCGTTGAATAAACATACAAATAAAACTGAAGACTTTATCATTAAAATCTGTTATTGACGTCATGTACAAACGCGTCTCTATTACTGCGACACTCCTTGAAGAGATTCCCGTTAACAGGACATAAGTAAACAAGTACTAAGTTTTTATAAATTTAGGAAATACATTAGACCTGAATTACAACAGCGGAAAGACTAGAAAGACAGTGAGAGATTTGTGGTGTAAACGATGCTTCTTCTCTTCACGCAGGACCTCGATGGGCTTCCTGGAACCTGGGTGTGTTTATCTGTATCAGGTGTGCTGGAATCCACCGGAACCTGGGAGTGCACATATCCCGCGTCAAATCAGTCAACCTGGACCAATGGACTCCCGAGCAAATCCAGGTGCTGTCCTGTACTGTTCATCTGTTCTACCAAGATTCACACTTTAATATTGGTGCTGTCTGTTTTTTGTTTTTTTGTTTTTTTGTTTTGTTTTTTACTGAATGAATTAAAGAAAACATTACAATATTTACGCGTAGAAAGAATGTTACAGATATGACTTTCATGATGATCTGAATGCTTTCTGGATTTGAAAGAGGACGAATCAGTGGGTTTCTTCTCAGCCTCAAATATCACACCCATGAATCATTGGCTGGACGTCTGAAGTGTTTTGACGACATAAAATTAAAGTCTTCATCTGATTGGTTGGATACTGCAGGGTTTTCGGGAGATGTGTTTTTTGACGGTCCACCTGGAAACAAAGCCGCCATGAAAGAAGGAAGCCTCCATTTTTTACAACCGTCACCATGAGCGGTTATGAGGTTCAGTTGAATGCTAGAATTTCCAACTCTTTCTTAAATGAACAGTATTTGGTTGTACGCTGGTCTGTTTTTGTAGACTTTGAATTTTCATGCCTCTAACCATGATGCTAAACTAAACAAAATGCGATTGGTTGCTTTACATGTCAGTCAAATGCCCTTGTAGGTGGACCTTAGCCAATAAAAGCTGCTAAGGAGACCAGACCTTCCGTCAATCTGAAGCTCTGGCTATGAGATTAGTGTGTATATAATATATACACCTATTATTTTTACTTTCATTATTTGTCTTTCTTTACAATATGAATAGTAAGAACAGGCTATTTAGTCAATGTCAGGTGAACTGCTCAGAAAAGCTGACTTCTATCTGCATCACCGCAATGTTTTTGTGGGCACCTCGGTTGTATTGCCGGCCCGAGACTCGAAACCCACAACCTTAGGGTTAGGAGTCAAACTCTTCCCCCCCATTAGGCCGCAACTCCCCCCCCATTAGGCCACGACTTCCCCATTATGCTAGGCAGATAAATGGGAGGACAGTAAAGCTCATTTGAATTAGTTTTATTAAGTGCACGCTGCTTCTGCATTTTGCACTGCCGTGCTCTGATAACTGTCGCTTTTTATATTAGACAAACAATTAGGAAGTTAAAGTGAAGGGCAGAGCAACTGCAATTTTATATTGTTTATTACTCTTTCCGTGAGCATTTTGTTGCTGGAAATATGTTCGAAATGCACCAGCCATGTCAATGTCCATGAAAACAAAAGCTCTATGGATGCGCCACTCCTCTTACCCAATGTTCCAGCGCTGTTGTTTGACTTGTTAACATTTCCAGGAAGCTGCTGCTGCCAATCAGTATGCAGTCTGAACACACTCACTGTTCTGATCAAGTGTTTCCTTTTCTGGGGTTCAGTTCTATTTAATAGCTCAGCATACATAGTATACATATACATAGGATACATATTTCCTGAATCTACCATACACTAAATGCTTATTAAGTTCCAGATCATTATTTATTCATTTTTTTATATACATTTAGTCCAATGTTTCCAGGAATGTTAACGCTCACTGGGCTTTTAACTACAGAGTTGATCATGTAATGAGCTCCAGACACTCTAAACTCTAGCTTTGTATTACAGATGAATTTATTTTTTAATTTTGGCTCATTACCAGAAGGTCATGAGCCAGTGTTTTAAAGCCAGTGCCCTACACAGTCTTTATTAAAAACAGCATGAATGATTTATTCTCCTTTCGTAGAAAAGAGCAGCACAAAGAGAGCATCTCCTCTCTGAATACTAACTGCAGCTTTAATGGTTGATTAATTCTCGATGAGTAATTGCGTGACTATTTTTTATTTTTTTTCCTCCTCGCTCGTCGACCAGCTCCATCAAAGCCGTGGTAATTTGTCTCTCACGAAATTAAAAATGTGCGTTGCTTACGTTTGTTAGTTCATCTCACCTTTTTATTTCTCTGTTCTCATCTCTTCTCTTCTCTATCTCCTGTGTCTGTGTGCAGAGTGTGCAGAGCATGGGCAACACCAAGGCCAGACAGCTGTACGAAGCCCATCTGCCAGATAACTTCAGACGGCCACAAACCGACCAGTATCTTTTTTGTGTGTGTGTGTGAGAGAGTGTGTGAGAGAGTGGGTGTGTGTTTGTGTGTGTGAGAGAGAGTGTGAGAGAGAGTGGGAGGGGGTGTGTGTGTGAGAGAGTGCGAGGGTGTGAGGGTGTGTGTGTGTGAGAGAGTGCGAGGGTGTGTGTGTGTGAGAGAGTGCGAGGGTGTGTGTGTGTGTGTGTGAGAGAGTGCGAGGGTGTGTGTGTGTGTGAGAGAGTGCGAGGGTGTGTGTGTGAGAGAGTGCAAGGGTGTGTGTGTGTGTGTGTGAGAGAGTGCGAGGATGTGTGTGTGTGTGAGAGTGTGTGCGAGGGTGTGTGTGTGTGAGAGAGTGTGCGAGGGTGTGTGTGAGAGAGTGTGCGAGGGTGTGTGTGAGAGAGTGTGCGAGGGTGTGTGTGTGTGAGAGAGAGTGCGAGGGTGTGTGTGTGTGAGAGTGCGAGGGTGTGTGTGTGTGTGTGTGTGAGAGAGAGTGCGAGGGTGTGTGTGTGTGAGAGAGTGCGAGGGTGTGTGTGTGTGAGAGTGCGAGGGTGTGTGTGTGTGAGAGTGCGAGGGTGTGTGTATGTGAGAGTGCGAGGGTGTGTGTATGTGAGAGTGCGAGGGTGTGTGTATGTGAGAGTGCGAGGGGGTGTGTGTGTGAGAGTGCGAGGGTGTGTGTGTGAGAGTGCGTGGGTGTGTGTGTGATAGAGAGTGCGAGGGTGTGTGTGTGTGTGTGTGAGAGAGTGCGAGGGTGTGTGTGTGTGAGAGAGAGTGTGAGGGTGTGTGTGTGTGTGAGAGTGCGAGGGTGTGTGTGTGTGAGAGTGCGAGGGTGTGTGTGTGAGAGTGCGAGGGTGTGTGTGTGTGAGAGTGCGAGGGTGTGTGTGTGTGAGAGTGCGAGGGTGTGTGTGTGAGAGTGCGAGGGTGTGTGTGTGAGAGTGCGAGGGTGTGTGTGTGTGAGAGTGCGAGGGTGTGTGTGTGAGAGTGCGAGGGTGTGTGTGTGTGAGAGTGCGAGGGTGTGTGTGTGTGAGAGTGCGAGGGTGTGTGTGTGTGAGAGTGTGAGGGTGTGTGTGTGTGAGAGTGCGAGGGTGTGTGTGTGTGAGAGTGCGAGGGTGTGTGTGTGTGAGAGTGCGAGGGTGTGTGTGTGTGAGAGTGCGAGGGTGTGTGTGTGTGAGAGTGCGAGGGTGTGTGTGTGTGAGAGTGCGAGGGTGTGTGTGTGTGAGAGTGCGAGGGTGTGTGTGTGTGAGAGTGCGAGGGTGTGTGTGTGTGTGTGTGTGAGAGTGAGAGGGTGTGTGTTTGTGTGTGTGAGAGTGAGAGGGTGTGTGTTTGTGTGTGTGTGTGTGTGAGTGAGAGGGTGTGTGTGTGTGTGTGTGTGAGAGTGAGAGGGTGTGTGTGTGTGTGTGTGTGTGTGTGTGTGTGTGTGTGTGTGAGAGAGTGAGAGGGTGTGTGTGTGTGTGAGAGTGAGAGGGTGTGTGTTTGTGTGTGTGAGAGTGAGAGGGTGTGTGTTTGTGTGTGTGAGAGTGAGAGGGTGTGTGTTTGTGTGTGTGAGAGTGAGAGGGTGTGTGTGTGTGTGAGAGTGAGAGGGTGTGTGTGTGTGTGTGTGTGTGTGAGAGTGAGAGGGTGTGTGTGTGTGTGTGTGTGTGAGAGTGAGAGGGTGTGTGTGTGTGTGTGTGAGAGTGAGAGGGTGTGTGTGTGTGTGTGAGAGGGTGTGTGTGTGTGTGTGTGTGTGTGAGAGTGCGAGGGTGTGTGTGTGTGTGAGTGAGAGGGTGTGTGTGTGTGTGTGTGTGTGTGTGAGAGTGAGAGGGTGTGTGTGTGTGTGTGTGTGTGAGAGAGTGCGAGGGTGTGTGTGTGTGAGAGTGAGAGGGTGTGTGTGTGTGTGAGAGTGAGAGGGTGTGTGTGTGTGTGTGTGTGTGAGAGTGAGAGGGTGTGTGTGTGTGTGAGAGTGAGAGGGTGTGTGTGTGTGTGTGTGTGAGAGTGAGAGGGTGTGTGTGTGTGAGAGTGAGAGGGTGTGTGTGTGTGTGTGTGAGAGTGAGAGGGTGTGTGTTTGTGTGTGTGAGAGTGAGAGGGTGTGTGTGTGTGTGTGTGTGTGTGAGAGGGTGTGTGTGTGTGTGTGAGAGTGAGAGGGTGTGTGTTTGTGTGTGTGTGTGAGAGTGAGAGGGTGTGTGTGTGTGTGTGTGAGAGTGAGAGGGTGTGTGTGTGTGTGTGTGTGTGTGTGTGTGAGAGAGTGAGAGGGTGTGTGTGTGAGAGTGAGAGGGTGTGTGTGTGTGTGTGTGAGAGTGCGAGGGTGTGTGTGTGTGTGTGAGAGAGTGAGAGGGTGTGTGTGTGTGTGTGAGAGTGAGAGGGTGTGTGTGTGAGAGTGAGAGGGTGTGTGTGTGTGTGTGAGAGAGTGCGAGGGTGTGTGTGTGTGTGAGAGTGAGAGGGTGTGTGTGTGTGTGTGTGTGTGAGAGTGAGAGGGTGTGTGTGTGTGTGTGTGAGAGTGAGAGGGTGTGTGTGTGTGTGTGAGAGGGTGTGTGTGTGTGTGTGTGTGTGTGAGAGTGCGAGGGTGTGTGTGTGTGTGAGTGAGAGGGTGTGTGTGTGTGTGTGTGTGTGTGTGAGAGTGAGAGGGTGTGTGTGTGTGTGTGTGTGAGAGAGTGCGAGGGTGTGTGTGTGTGTGAGAGTGAGAGGGTGTGTGTGTGTGTGAGAGTGAGAGGGTGTGTGTGTGTGTGTGTGTGTGAGAGTGAGAGGGTGTGTGTGTGTGTGAGAGTGAGAGGGTGTGTGTGTGTGTGTGTGTGAGAGTGAGAGGGTGTGTGTGTGTGAGAGTGAGAGGGTGTGTGTGTGTGTGTGTGAGAGTGAGAGGGTGTGTGTGTGTGTGTGTGAGAGTGAGAGGGTGTGTGTGTGTGTGTGTGTGTGTGAGAGAGTGAGAGGGTGTGTGTGTGAGAGTGAGAGGGTGTGTGTGTGTGTGTGTGAGAGTGAGAGGGTGTGTGTGTGTGTGTGTGAGAGTGAGAGGGTGTGTGTGTGTGTGTGAGAGTGAGAGGGTGTGTGTGTGAGAGTGAGAGGGTGTGTGTGTGTGTGTGAGAGAGTGCGAGGGTGTGTGTGTGTGTGAGAGTGAGAGGGTGTGTGTGTGTGTGTGAGAGTGAGAGGGTGTGTGTGTGTGTGTGTGAGAGTGAGAGGGTGTGTGTGTGTGTGTGAGAGGGTGAGAGGGTGTGTGTTGTGTGTGTGAGAGTGAGAGGGTGTGTGTGTGTGTGTGAGGTGTGAGGGTGTGTGTGGTGGTGTTGTGAGAGTGAGAGGGTGTGTGTGTGTTTGTGAGTGGGGTTGGATGTGTGTTGAGAGTGGAGGTGTGTTGTGTGTTGTGTGTGTTTGTGTGAGAGTGGAGGGGTGTGTGTGTTGTTGGTTTTGTGGGTGAGGTGTGTGTGTGTGTGTGTGAGAGAGTGGAGGGTGTGTGTGTGTGGAGTGGAGGGGTGTGTGTGTGAGAGTGGAGGGTGTGTGTGTGTGTGTGGAGTGCGAGGGTTGTGTGGTGTGTGTGTGTGTTGTGAAGTGGAGGGTGTGTGTGTGTGTTGTGTGAGAGTGTTGGAGGGTGGTGTGGTTGTGTGATGAGAGTGATGAGGGTGTGTGTGTGTGTGTGTGGGAGAGTGGGGTGTGTGTGATGTGTGTGTGTGAGAGTGCGAGGGTGTGTGTGTGAGAGTGCGAGGGTGTGTGTGTGAGAGTGAGAGGGTGTGTGTGTGAGAGTGAGAGGGTGTGTGTGTGTGTGTGTGTGTGTGTGAGAGTGAGAGGGTGTGTGTGTGAGAGTGAGAGGGTGTGTGTGTGTGTGTGTGTGTGTGTGAGAGTGAGAGGGTGTGTGTGTTGAACATGCTCTGTTAGAGCCATGTTAAGAGACACCTATTGTAGTCTCTATCTGTCTGTGATTGAATCTCTGATAAAATGACTAACATTTTACTTTCTAGATTTAAACTTTACTTGGTTTATTTGTTAGGAATCACAAAATGTAAGTAAGTAAGTATTTATAGAGCACATTTAAATTCAGCTTACACTGACCAAAGTGCTGTACAAAACACAAGTACACATAATAAAAATGACATTATCCAACACTAAGAACAAAGATGTAAAAGGAGGTAATTAGTTAACAATAAACAATAACGGCAGGTTAAGAGGATCGGAAAGAAAATTAATAAACAATGTTTATGATGCCTAAATTTAAAAACCTTGTTGTCCTTTGGCTGTTCCCTGTTCAGGCTCGGCACAACGGATCATCTGAGCTGCATATTTTATTATTTTATCAGGGCTTTATTGACTGGGATTTAAACCTGGGCTGCAGTGGTGAGAGCGTGGAGTCTGACGCTGCACCACCAAAATACACTATATAGACAAAAATATGTGGACACCTAACCATCACACCATATACTGTATGCCTTTGAACATCCTATTCCAGATTTACTCTCCCTCGTTCTGCTGTTATTCTAACCTTCACTCTCGCAGAAAGGCTTTTTTAATGTTTGCACTTTGAGCCACAAGAGCATTAGTGAGGTCTCACGTTAGGTGAGGAGGCTTGGGACCCAGCCAGCATTCCGGTTCATCCTGAAGACAGTCAGTGGGGTTGAGGTCAGAGCTCTCGAGTTTTCCAGCATCAACCCTCGAAAACTAAGTCTTTCTGGATGTTGCTGTGTGCACCGCTTTGTACCACTGAAGGGAAACTGTAACGCTCAGCACACAAAGACATCCTGTACAGCTGTGTGCTTCTCACTTTGTGGCCTCTGTTTGGGGAAAAAAGCGCATGTGTGTGATGGTCAGCTGTTCATATACTGTTGGTGATGTAGTATAGTGTGTAACATTATATAGTAATATAATAACAGTCTAATTAGTTTGAATTCAAGTGCCATTTTAAAGGACATTGTCCATAAATATTCAGCTTTAATAATGTTATAGCTTTATAAAAATATAATCAGACTTCTTTTTTGTGGCTTTATTACAACACAATTATGCCAGACATTTTCTGAGCCCAGAGTCCAGTATTCTCACTGTTCTCTCTCTCTCTCTCTCTCTCTCTCTCTCTCTCTCTCTCTCTCTCTCTCTCTCTCTCTCTCTCGATCTCGCTCTCTTTCCCCTCCCTCTCTTTTTTCATTTTTTATAATATACAGGAGAACTTCAGTGCCTTTGGGCAAGTTAGAGTCTCAAGTGACTCCACACTCCTCACTTAGATTTAGTGCTCAGATACAAGTGCTTTACACCGGATTTTACAGTATGTTAATGCAGAGCGACATGCAGCTTTCATATGCAGGGCTAACTCTCTCACCTTGGGTTAGACCTGTATACTGTGAGGGAAGGAGAAACCCACACACACATGCACGCCTGGAATAGTAACACCTCTCCGCTTTGTTTGTTTCTTTTGTCTCTGCTTAGGCTTTTTCCTCCTCCAGCCTGTCACACACAGCTGGCCTAATTGGGTGTGTATGGCAGTCCAACTAATTCCACATTCTCCTCTTTGGAGCCTTTGCACACTTTAATTGAATTTCCTTGGCAGGCACCCTGCTTATCTGCGCTCTAGTATTTGGTGTGGGTGTGGAAATCGCTTCATTTCTATGCTGACCGCTGCAGTACAATATTCTTAACTGTCACAATGGATTAATCTGGTAGGGAAGGTGAAGCTTCTTCCAAAAAAAAAAAAAAAAAAGGCTTTGAAAGAACTTTCTTTCATCGGAGGCGTACGTTTTCCGAATAGAGATTTACATCTGGTAGAATTTTTTTCCTCCATCTCCCAGATGTTGTCACACTTTGTGCCTCTGCTCATTGTCTCATGTTCATGTCCCACTAATAGGAGACTTGCCCTAGCATTGCGAATGGTCAGGAGATGATATGTAATGAAAAGCGGCCTTTCTGCTGATAAAAAGACATATTTATCTGTATCACTCTGGAACACTTTCGAACATTTTTTTCTTCCTCTTTTGCTGTTTTTCATTTCCTACGTTCCTTCACCTAGTTGGGTCTCTTTTTCCTTTTTTTTTATTTATTTATTTATTTTTTTTTTTTTATCTTTGCTAGTTTTATTTCAGTCTGACTCTTGAGGCTCTCTCTCTTTGTCTCTCTCTCTCTCTCTCTCTCTCTCTCTCTCTCTCTCTCACTCTCTGTGACCCTGATTCATGCTGTTTTTGGCCTTTGACCCTTCATTTAAATTGTAGCAGACCTAAAGGTGTGCTCACTGCGAAAAGAAGCAGAGACTAATGAATAAAACTGACAGAGCAGTCTACCTTTATCCTGCCCTATTTCTCTGTCTTTTTCTCTCTCACTCCCCTGCATGTTCTCTCGATCACCCTAGCATTCTCAATTTATATTTTTATGTTGACAAAATAATTATGCCCCCCAGTTCATTACAGTTACATAAAAACAATGTAAGATAATGAAAGACTTGAAATTACAAATGCGATGGCTTTTACAAAAATAACATCTTTTAAACTCGAGCACTTACTTTTAAACCTGGAAAAAAGGGGGGGGATGAAATTTAGACTAAAGAAACAGATTGCTGACAGGTGACTGTTAATAGTAGTGAAGTACATTGGCAGTCTTTTGCTTCATGAACGATAAATGAATAGTCCTAATTGTAATAATCACTTTAATTGAATTCGGATTTGGTTTAGTCCTTCAGTCCTCATAATAAATCATTTCTCCAATTAAAATAAGTCCTTTTCTTGGGAAAAGCTTAAGGACTTTAAAGGACAAAGTGATTAATTAATGTACATATTATGTGTTTCATTTTGCCCTTGAATGTTATTCTCTCTTAGCTGCTACAGCAAGAAAAATTCAATTCAATTCAAATTCACAAACGTCTCTTTTCAGCAAACTCTCTGAATATATAATGGCACAGAAAACCCTGCATGTTTTTTCCCCCCACATAATTCATTCAGCACAATATTAAAATTCCATGTTAAAGTAGTCTGTAGTTTTTGGATAATTGCAGTGGTAGTAAAGGGACGGAGTGTTGAGACGAAGCAGCATGGAGCTCTTAATTTCTTTTGTCTTTCCTCCTCTAAAGAGAGTAGTCATTTTCTGCCGATCTTCCTCAGGTATGTAGGGAGCTTTAGATTTCCCTGTTTTTCTGACTTCCTGTACTTTCTTGTTTGTTTTCAAACATCTTGGTTTTTTTCTCATGTTACCCCTTATTTTTCTCCCAGGTCTACTGTCACTCTGATAGCCCCTGATCCATTTTTTATCAGATGCATTGTGATCAAAGATTCATGAATGCTCAAATGCAGTAATGCCATAGGAGCTTTTGCCCGTAACGGTTTTTGTTGTCGACCTACATGGTATTATTGTCGCATTTTTCATGGTATTATTGTCGCGTTTTCATACATACATACATACATACATACATACATACATACATACATACATACATACATATATATACAGGTGCATAAATTAGAATATCATGGAAAAGTTGATTTATTTCAGTATTTCACCTCAAATAGTGAAACTCTTGTATTATATAAATTCAGTACACACAGACCGAAGTAGTTTAAGTCTTTGGTGCTTTTAATTGTGATGATTTTGGCTCACATTTTTTTAACAAAAAAAACACCAATTCACTATCTCAAAAAATTAGAATATGGTGACATGACAATCAGCTAATCAACTCAAAACACCAGCAAATTTTCAAGAGGAAAATGAGAAACAAGAGACCAGAAAATCCAGATGAGCTGAAGGTCATAGTCAAAGAAAGCTGGGCTTCCATACCACCTCAGCAGTGCATTCAGCATGGCATGGAGGTGATCAGTCTGTGGCACTGCTGAGGTGGTATGGAAGCCCAGCTTCTAGTCCAGGGAGCCAAATCCTGCTGGAAAATGAAATCAGTCTCTTTAAAAAGCTGGTCAGCAGAATGAAGCATGAAGTGCTCTAAAATTTCTTTTCATGGCTCAGGAAACCTTTGCAGGTGTTTTGAGTTGATAGCTGATTGTCATGTCACAATGTTCCCTTTTTTTGTGAATTGTTGGGTTTTTTGTGAATTGGTGGCTTTTTGATAAATGTGAGCCAAAATCATCACTATTAAAAGTACCAAAGACTTAAACTACTTCAGTCTGTGTGTACTGAATCTATATAATACACAAGTTTCACTATTTGAGTTGAAATAAATGAACTTTTCCACAACATTCTAATTTATCTAGATACACTTGTGTGCGTTTGTGTGTGTGTATATATTCTTTTTTTAAATTTAGTATATCATAGTAGAAATTATTGTCTTCTAGCCATCTCTTTCTTCTCCCCTTACTGTTTTTTTTTTTTTTTTTTTTTTTCTCTCTCACTCCCTGTCTTTGAGACCAATAGCAGCATTAAAAAGCCCTGACTGATGGGAATAGAGAGAGAGCAAAGAATCAAAAGAGAAGTCAGACCTGCAGGAGCTTACACACTAACAAGTGTAAGATGCCAATTAAAGCTTGCTAGCCACAGCAAGGATCGTATCCAAAGACAAAGTGGATATTTTTTCCCAAACTAAGATTTTTATCAGCTTTGATGCATGGAGGTGGAGATGAAACACTTTCAGCCAGCTGCTGACTGTTTATGGAGAGAGAGCAATGGTTAGGTGAGCAGGTGCGGTTATACACTCCAACAATAAAGATACACCATGATGCCAAATCAGTTCACCAAAGAAATCATTTTGTTAGCGCTCATTTACGCAAAATGGTTGGTAGAGCTGTATACATTGGTTACAAGAGGAGTCTAAAGTGGCTTTATGGTTAAACCTGGGTTTAAGAAGTCTGTACTTCTGGTACCTGGGTGTCACAGAGACTTTTGCTTAGATTGTGTACGGTTTAAATAATCGCTTCCAGTTGCATCAGGCTTGAAGTAGGATGACAATGCTACATTGCTATTGAAGATGGACAGTAAATATACACTATAAAAAAACAGGTTCCAAACACCCAATAAGAACCAGTTGGCAAGAAAAGAGTTCTGCATTCAGAAAAATGGGACAGTTCTAATTAAGAACTAACAAAAATGTTATTTATTTATTTATTTATTTTTTTACTATTAAGAATCACAATACTCCACCTGATATTTGTACCAGGAGTCAAAATTGTAGCATTATATTGTACTCTTTCACTCTCTTAGTCTTGGACGCTAATCAAATATGAAGTGGTGTGTGTTTGTGTGTGTCTGTGTGTGTGTGTCTGTGTTTGTGTGTGTGTGAGGTACATTGCAGGTGAATTGTGGTTAGTTTTATTCCTTAACAACCTCTCAGAGCCGTAGAGTTCTTCATCAGGGACAAGTATGAGAAGAAGAAGTACTACGACAAAAACGCAGCCACTGACACTTTTGTAAGTACGGTCTGTTCATCTACACAGCTGCAGAAATGTCCTTCAGTGCATTCTTCTGAACACGTTTACTGATGAATGATTTGAATATATGATTAATGTACAGGATTCCCACAGGTCCTTCATGAACATGTGTGATGTGTCTAATTGTGCTAGTTGAGCATGAAATGATGAGGCTGTCTCTAAAACGGATGTCAGTGAGGTGTTCGCTCAAGGCAAATCGCTCAAGGCTCAAGAAGTAACCAGTATGTGTGTTGCTCAGTCTGTAGATCACTGAGCCCTCAGACATCACACAGCTGTTCAGAGTTCTGCTCACACCAAGGCTTCTGCTTCTAGGATGTAATGGAGAAACTGGAGCTGAGCAAAAGTTCTAAGGGATGACAAAAAGTAAACCTACTATCATGTCTCTTAATGGTCACACTGAACAGAAGATACAGTATGTGCAGCATGGTGAAAAAAAGTGGTTTTCCTTCATTGGAGACTCATTCCTCCTAACACAACAAAGCAGAGGGTTTCTACTGAATTACAAAATAAACATGTAATGACTTAACGGACTAATAGTCCATCTTTTTAACTCTTACTGGTACAAATGACTTAAATATTGTCTTTTATTTTATTTTTTTTAACCAGAGTGGTCAACAAATAGCAATGCTGTTAGAAAAAACAAAATAGTGCTGTTAGTGCATAGGTTTTTATAGGACCTTAAACAGTGGAAAGATGACATCCGTGGCTTCATCGATAGTTCAGGATGGCTTAGCAAACATTAGC
>NC_083465.1:16710800-16725800 GCF_030014155.1 Tachysurus vachellii
CTTTTGTAGTGTTCCTTTTTCATTACTTTGATCGAATTGAACATCACAATATAATGAGTCTCAGGAGGTTATTTGTCATACCAGTATGAAACCGGTGTTAATCTAGCTTGAGCGTTACATAATAGGAGTTTGGAAAAGAAACCGACGGACACACGAAGGAAATGAACGTCCCCATACTCGACTGGGGAATTACTGACAACTTTAAAAGTATATTGATTAAAAATGAATTTCTATAAGCAAGATAAAAGACATTATGAGGTATTGGGTTTTGCTTGAGATTGCTTTATGGGTGAGATCTGAAAGACATATAATAAGATTATAGATTTGCGCTTCACTTTTCTATTCTTCACATAGTAATTGACTTTTTTTTTGCTGATGGACTGGCCGCTGGCTCCTCTGACCCTGTCATCATGCGGTTCCTGTGCCAGCCCTTCCAGCATTGACTGGGCCGGATTGTCTAGTATTGATGTGTACGCTCTCTATTACTCGCCCCAGCAGAGAGCCAGGCACCTCTGGCCCCTTGTGGCTCTGCTCAGCTCTTCTCAGAAAATGGGAGCCCAATTACACAAGGCCTTTTGCTGCTTCCCAGATTGCATTAAGATCGAGATGGTGATATGCTTCGCCCTCGGCGCTTCTCTGATGATAACTGTCCCTGCATATTGACTGGTCTGCCTCAGTCTTCTCCAGTGGGCACTTTGCTGCTTATTTCCCCAGATAGAGGCCTCACTGAAAGGTATAGTTTAAAGGGGAGAAGTTTTGCAGCATATCTGTTATCGGATCTTTAATGCTGTAGCGTAGCATAGTGCTGATGCTAACCCAATAACGGTGGATTATGAGCAGGATCCATCAGAACGTAATGGCCCAGTCTGGACAGCTACACACTAACCAGGGTCATAATCGACCTGCTTGTTTTACTCAGTCTCTGTGGACCCTTGCTGCTGACAGTGCCGCGTCACTGTTGAAATGAAGAACAGCATTGGGTCATCTTACTTTCTGTTCCTCACTTCCCCTTTGGAATTTGTCCTCTTGCTTTCTTTTTTCATTATTATTGTTGTTTTCTTAGCTTTTTTTTTTTTTTTTTTGCTCAGCCTTTTGTGCTATAACAGGTTTTGATTTAAAAGACTACCAAGCAGTCAAATTCAGTAAGCTTTTCAGACGAGAGGCAAAACGTCTGTGTTTATTGCTGCATTTCATTTGCCTTGACTTGATACTGCACTTTTAAATACAAGGCTGCCAGAAGGCGTTCTTTCGAGTTCACAAAATGAACGTTTTTATTGGTGGATTTTTAAATATAATAATGGTGCAGTAAAGAATGAATAAATTGTATAACGATTAGTCTGACACAGATAGATTGATGGAAGGATGCATGGACAGATGGACAGACAGATGACCAGTTAATTAATGAATGAATTCCCTCTATTGGGCCAGTGGTGGCTCTGGGTTACTGATCAGAAGGTCGGGATTTGAAACCCCAACACCGCCAAGCTGCCACTGCTGGACCCTCGAGCAAAGCCTTTAACCCTCTCTTCTTCAGGGGAGCTGTATCACATCTGACCCTATGCTCTGACCCCAATTTCCTAACAACTTGGGGCATATGATGAAATGTTTTTTTTTTCTATGTATATATGGGACAAATAAAGGGTTCTGATTCATAGCAATTACCTTTATGATTATTATGAGGAAGGGACTTGTGGTGGAATAAGCTGTTGATTTATTTAAATATTTCTGGTCCAAAAGTAGTTAGTTTATTTTTATTTAGGAAGCCAAGAATCGTTATTTGTAGACTTTTGTATAACATCTGATCTAGAGAACTTTAAAAGATAATTACAAACCTTCGTACACTGTTCTTTCTACGAAGGCTTGTCTGCATCTTCTCTTTTCATGTCATTCTCTCTCACTCGGCTGTAGCTCGACTCTTTTCAGTCCCTTTTTTTCCGTCACCTGGGTGAACATATGGAGGTTCAGTGAAACGCTTGGTGCTTTCCAACCCTCCTTGTTTTCTAATGTAATGAACAAAGACTCATTGTGGGGCTGGGTGAAAGAGGATAACCATTTATCTGGCCTTAGAACAGTACAGGAGTCCCCAAACAAACAAGAACAATCAGTGTGCATAGCATTTCACAGATTCTAGATAAAAGTCTAATGGATCTTTTCCATATAAAAAAAACCCTTTTATCAGTAAGAACCACTAGAGAAGTAGAATTATACAGCATGAAGGTTTTTATATCCAAATGGCTGGATGCCTTATCAACTAGTTTTAATTATAGTTTTATTTTACTTTTTTTTGCATTGACACTGTGTGTGTGTGTGTGTGTGTGTAAGTGTGTAAGCTTCTACAGAACAAGCAATGAAATAGTGCATGTATACGTACAGTATGCTTTGTCCCTCCTGCTGAATAATTGCAGTTACTCATCTCCTGCTTATGCTCTTCTCTTTTCATGTCTTGTATTTTGTTTCTTCTTTGTTTTCAAACTCCCATGTTTTATTTACCCCTGCCCAAATTTTTTTTGTCATCCTCTTTGTGTCCCTCTGTCTCCTGCCCGGCTCTCTGCAGAAGTCCTCTGATGCTGCTTTGCCCCTGGCATCTTCTCCCTCTTCGCAAGCAGCCGAGAAAAACAAGCTGGAGGTACTGTAGCACTCTCGCTGCTGTGGTTGCGTTGCTGTGTGCTGTGCTTTTGCTGTGTGTGCTGTGCTTTTGCTGTGTGTGCTGTTTGTCTCGTCTTATATGTTAAATGACGAGGATCTCAAGGTTTGTATTCTGATACTGGAAACAGAAACCAGATACCACAATATTCTCTCCATCCGGGCTGCGGAGGAACTGGTCAAAATGTCAAGTCAATATTCAGTCTCTTTTGCAGTTTTTCATGTGTAGGTTCTCAGGACTCTTTAACCAGTCATAGTCCTGCCAACACCTTTCTCAACACAACTGTAGTTAAAAGTCTGAGCCTTTCTGATGCTTGGCTTAGTGCATTACACTTTGCAATGGTTTACTTGAAAAGACCTTGCAGCAGAATACAGAAGCAAGAGCACTGAAGTGAATTTTTATGTCTTAACTGCGTATTTCCCACGGCCACATCTAAAAACTAAAATAACACTCTTCTGTAAAAAATGCTAATGCAAATGTATTCACGAAAGCGAAGCTCGCTTGTGCACATACGTGTCAAAGCACCGAGTTTGCGCTCCACGCATTCTCAGTTAACAATTAAACTATATTTTTAGATCTGCTTCTCTTTAGAGTTTCTTCTGCAGTATATCACAGTGCTGGTGATTTCCTTTTGTGTAATAGCCCACTTCTGATGCTTTAAGATGAATCTTTATACTGTACTGTATATTACCACTCCCGTTCTATTAGGTTATCGTTTCCGTAGTAACAGCTGCTTCACTGTGATTTGTGCAGCATTAGCTGCATGGAATCTAAGCAAAATAATAAACACGCGCAAATTGTGCTGGTGTGTAAGAGAGAAAAACGTCTAAGCATCGATATGGTTTTTTATAAAGAGCAGTTTCTTTCATTTTTATGTTCGAATGTGTGTGCATTTTCGAGTCGTTTTAATAGTCCCTTTTTTTTTTGTCAGTAGAAAGTTTAAGGAAGTGTTTTTTGCATTTTTTCAGTACCAAATTTCAATATTTCTCTCATTAACTTTAAGTGGAAATGAGGGACCACATTTCGCAGACATCCCCTAGCAATGTCTGTCACTAAATAGGTAACTAAATTGAAAATTGAAAACTTAAGTAAATTCCTGTGGTATAAGAGGAATTATTTATTTTTTTTTTTTTTTGTTATTTAGTTAACTTGAACTACAGATTGGGCACAGTGGCTTAGTGGTTAGCACGTTCGCCTCACACCTCCAGGGTCAGGGTTCGATTCCCGCCTCCACCTTGTGTGTGTGGAGTTTGCATGTTCTCCCCGTGCCTCGGGGGTTTCCTCCGGGTACTCCGGTTTCCTCCCCCAGTCCAAAGACATGCATGGTAGGTTGATTGGCATCTCTGGAAAATTGTCCCTAGTGTGTGATTGCGTGAGTGAATGAGAGTGTGTGTGTGCCCTGCGATGGGTTGGCACTCCGTTCAGGGTGAATCCTGCCTTGATGCCCAATGACGCCTGAGATAGGCACAGGCTCCCCGTGACCTGAGGTAGTTCGGATAAGCGGTAGATGATGAATGAATGAATGAATGAACTACAGATTCTTCTACTTTGAATCAAATCTTCATTATCAGATAGATAGAAGACAGAAGTCTTTATTTCGTCACATATTTGGAAGTTGGGGTCAGAGCGCAGGGTCAGCCATGATACAGCATCCTGGGTTGTTGATCAGAAGACTAGGGTTCAAGCCCCCAGCATTGCCAAGATGCCACTGTTGGGCCCTTGAACAAAGCCCTTAACCCTCTTTGCTCTAGGGTGCTGTAGCATGGCTGACCCTGTGCTCTGACCCCAACCTCCAAATGTGGGATACATGAAGAAAGAATTTCACTATAATGTATATGTGATGAAATAAAGGCTTCTATTCTTCTATTCTATGAGCTGCACAGTAATGTTCACCATGTAGGTCATTATTCTATCCTTTTAATTTCCTGCAGTGTCCTGAGACCTAATTAGATGCTCACTGTTGTTTTTTTTTCTCCTTCTAATAGTTACACATCAGACACCAATGAGCTATTAATCAATCAAGCCATATTTACACTAAGATGTTATTTGCAATGTGAAGTTCAGTGAGTTCTCTATCAGTGGAAATAAACAGTCTGTATCACAGCCACTCTGTCTTGTACATGTAAAAATATATTGAATACAGAAACAGAATGCTTTATTCTGAATATATTGAAAAACCCCTTCTGAGATATTTTGTGTGTGGTTTCTAAAGGAAATGCGAATATTCAGTCTGTGTCATAGCTACTCTGTCTAGCCTGAAGAGGCTCTTAATAGAGAGAAAAGAGAGCGAGATAGATGCAGCAAGAGGGTTTGTGTAAAGGCCAGATCCAAACAGGTTAGAAGAAGATCGAGGACAGTCTGGACCTATCCTCACACTCCTGAACACACACTAGGGTGTCTGTGTGTGTGTCTGTGTGAAGAGGAGAGATGCTTCATTGCAGACTGATCACATGCTGCATTGTTTTGTACGCACTGCATTCCTGTTGTAAGGAAAAGAATCCAGTATGAAATCTAATGGAAATTCAAGAAATAATCAACATATTTTTTTTAAAGTTCTTCTGTAATGTCCCTGTGTCTAATTAGTGATTGTAATTAACATTTAAAATGTAATAAATCTAATCTAGAAATAATACACATCATCTTCTCCTTCTACTTTTAGCTTTCCCCGTTAGGGGTCGCCACAGCGAATCATCTGTTTCCACCTCACTCTGTCCTCTCCATCCTCAATTCCCGTACCAATTAACTTCATGTCCTCATTTAACATATCCATATATCTCCTCTCTGGCCTTCCTCTTGGCCTTTTACCTGGCTGCTCCATCTCCAACATCCTTCTACTAATATAACAATCTCCCTCCTCTGTACATGTCTAAACCATCTCAATCTATCCTCTCTGACCTTCTCCCCAAAACAACCTGAGCTGACCCTCTGATGTGCTCGTTCCTAATCCTGTCCATCCTCGTCACTCCTAAAGAGAACCCCAACATCCTCATCCCTGCTACCTCCATCTCTGCCTCATGTCTTTTCCTCACTGCTACAGTCTCTAACCCATACAGCAGAGCTGCTCTCACTTCTGTCTTGTACTCCGTCCTAGAAATAATATAGAAATAATTCGAATAAAAGGGGGGATTTTGAGAGGTTTCTAGTGGACATGTGCAAAAGTATCAGGCTTAAATGTCTCTGTTATAGAGGTTTATTTTCTGGCTTTTGCTTTATTCAGTCAATAACAGTTTCCATATGATACTTTTCCAGTAAAAAAAAAATGAATAAAAGTGTTAAATGGAAACGTGTGTATTTCAGTTCGGACAGTAACAAATGACGTAATAAACCACTAGTCAGACATTTTAACTACAAAACTTTGTCAGTATCTAGCTCAAAATTTTCAGAAGTGTGCTACCTTCTCCAACATGCTGTGAAAGTTTTACCAGCCATTTTTTCTTATAAAACTTCTCTACCTGAGAGTATTGATGCTTTTTTTACAACAAATTATTTAACTTGGACTTTTGAGAAAAAAAGTACATCAACTATCGACTTTTAGTTTTTTTTTGCTGTTTAGAAACTATTTTAATTCATTCCTTGAAGGCGTCTTTGTTTCACAGCATTTCTTTCGCTGTGCCTGAGACTTTTTCCACAGTTCTGTATGTCAGTCATTCCTATGAAATTGACACGCGTGTTTGGAAGCAAGCTTGTTTTGCTGATAGCATAGTGATAGCGAACGGAGAAAAACAGTGAAATAAACCCTGCTGAGGTTTTAGTTTAAGATGAGAATTGTTATAAATGTAATTATGATCAAAACAGTTGTTCCTCCATATAATGTCATTATTCAATTAACAGATTAACAGTTAATCAAGAAGTAGGTCTGTGCATGTAGGGTTGTTAAATGTGTGCATTTAGAGCCATGGCTGTAGCTCTAGTGGTTTAGTTTGTGTGTGAGTGCTGTGTGTAGAGGAGATCGATAGTGCAGCTCAGTCAGCATGCATGTGAAAATGGAGTAATCGAAGTGCTCATAAAGTGCTTCAAGTGGCTGAAACCGAGTTCTAGTCTTTTCATATTCAGACCTTTCCCCTGATTATTTTCAGAAAGAACAGCTTTTCAGGTTCCACATGATTTCAGGGCCACTTTCAGTTTTTTTTTGGGAAGGTTTTGTGCGATTTAGAGAAATGATTGGGAGTGTGTATAGTTCAGTGGCAATGGGGAGCTCTTCATAAGCCCGATGTTAGTCATAATAACTCTGCTGGACAGTGCTCCTTACATGCCCATTCAACTCCCATTAGAGCAACAGACTTTAATGACTGTCTAAAAAAACTTATCTTAAAAGTAGAGAACAGTCTGCACTCAAGCTGTCAAAGCTTTAATAAGGTTTAAGGTTTAATTTAGTCTGAAATTAGTTTGGGCTTTATCTGACCCAGTCTTTTATCCCATGTGGACACCTGTAAAATCTATAGCACTTTTCCAGCTTGTGTGTGTGTGTGTGTGTGTGTGTGTGTGTGTGTGTGTGTGTGTGTGTGTGTGTGTGTGTGTGTGTGTGTGTGTGTGTGTGTGTGTGTGTGTGTGTGTGTGAGAGTGAGAGACAGACAGACAGACAGACAGACAGACAGACAGTAAGTGTGATCTGATGAAGGTCTAAGTGCATCTAACACTAATACCCTCTATTTCTAACTACTTGTCATGACAGAAGGAGAGAGAGAAGAAGAAAGAAGAGAAGAAGAAAGAAAAGGAAACAGATAAAGGGAATAAGCCCACAGTCTTTGACAAGGTAATTCATCACTCATTTGCTTTGACTTTAAGGCTCTGTCATATGCCGTTGTCGCTTAAAAGACAGCAAAAAGCACACAGGAGGCGTGTTGAAGTGAAATGGGACGGATGATGAAGAGGATGCTTTTTGCCTGAGTGTCTGAATGGACTGGGGGATAAAAAGCACAGGCTTGCAGTCTTACTGGCCGAGGCTCTATTGTTGGATTGCACATTTTCAGCACTTGCTCATGGCTGTGTAACTGTATAAATGTATAAAAGCTAATGTGTCCACTCTGGCATGAAATATTTAGAAAGATCATTAGCTACATCGGTGAGCAAATAATATATTCATTAGTTTCTTCCATGGGCATGAGGAGGCTCTAGTGTTTTGCCCGAACTCAGTAAGTGCAATAAATAAGCAGTGTTACACTTGTACTGGTCATGATTGTAGCTGGGATTCAGCTACAGGTAATTACAGCCATGCTGAGGTTCAGTACAACAGCTGTGTGTGGGTCTTATTGCTTGTATACAACCATTCTGTAAATAAGAATACAATATCGAGGAACTGACACAATATGAGCAAAAAATAATCTTTTTTTTTTACACCACCAAATGAAACCACTTTCCAATGAAGCCAGAGCTGAATGAGTGGTGAGTGTTGCCATGCAACCACAGACTGACTGACAGCTCATGTTAGCCGTAGTAACAGATTCGGTGTATAGAACGATTGCTTTAATTGGGATTTTATGCAGTAAACACAGCCAAACAGAGTTATACGTACCAGTGCTGTTCAGCTAAATATCAGCACTTTTGGAACGTCCAGATAAACGTGCAAACCGGATGCAGTGACTGTGTGTATTTGACTGTGTGTAGTCTTTACATTCTTTTTAGTTTTCTCATGTAGCACCTTGTGTTTAACTTGGTGAACCGTCCAATTTAGAGAAATCAATAGTATATACAGATCAGAGACTGGGGTCATAAAGAGCAGGGAAAATTTGAGACTAGCCGATGACCAGAGCAATTGACAAAGTGCATTATGGGTGCATGACATAGAACTGGACTTGATGCTGTGCGTTAGTAAATCAGGAATGTTCTGGATATCCTCCACCAAAGATCATCGTGTGTTCTGCCTTAGTGTCTTCATGTCTTTAACCTTGAGGCGAGTCTGCTAGAATGAGTGTCTATTGTTCCCACATTCTGATAGGAATTCTATCAGAATCCCACATACTATAGGAATTTTGATTCCTATAGTAACATCTCATTCCCAAGGATTTGTATGCAGAACAGGCTACAAATTCGAAGGCTGATTAAAAAAGAAAAAGAGAAACTTCAGTAAATTCACTGATATGACAACACTTTCCGCAGGAAGATTATATATTTATTTACGGTTTATGGAGTCTTTAGAGGAGGCGCTTTGGGACTGAACATTTTTTGAGTCTTCAGGATGGAGGGGTTTGTGATTAGTTTTTTTTTCATTGAATTAACAAGCTGCATTTATTTTCTTATTAACTTCAGAGGAAGAAAACTAAGAGGCTCGGTAGGTTCCACGTTTTTATAGCTTCTATAACAAAAGTGAATTAAAAGAAGAACTAATTTGTCTCATGGACATTGCTCAAGATTAAATGTTATATTAAATGCTTGAAAAAGCACAACATTTATTTAGCAATAAATGAAAGGTTACCGTCATAATCTCTAGTCATGACTTCTGTGATATAAAAGAAAAGAAATAAATGAATAACATGCGTCATTGTGCCCCATAGTGGATTATTTTTCTGTAGCAGTATGTCTCAAGGGGTTCTATCCTAAACAATGTGATAAAATGCATAAAAGTGAGAAAACTGTATTTGTCTTTCTTACTCTGTCAATTTATTGCTTCTCAGCAAGAAGCCATACCAATTTCTGAAGATGTACTGACGCTATATGAGATGCCTGTAACTTCCAGTATGATATGATGCAAGTGCTGCACGAAAACAGTTCAAAGCTACTTAGCATGAGACACACACGAAGTTTACTTTTGGAGGGAAAAAGTGTTGTTCTGAACCTGTATCTAACAATCAGCCTCAAAATAGCAAATAGCCTCAGCACCGTTGATTTGTGTTGTTATTTAAGTGTGGTCTGTGACAGCATTAGTAAAAGCCTGTCAGGGCTGCCTGCAGGCTCTCTGTCGCCTCTCTGAGACACATGCTGTGAGAAGCAAAGAGAGGTGAGGATTTTATTGTGGTTGTCTGGGTGCAGTGAGGTGCTGAGTGACAGGATGTAAGGGTCCAGTCACAACACAGCCAAAGTATTCACTGTTTTTGTGTGTGTTTTTGCTCTTTTGTGTGCGTGCTTGCATGGGCATGCGTGCATGTCTGTGTGTAAGAGAGGTTGGAATTCTGTAATTTAGATAGAACAATATAATTCTATCATTTACAGATCCCTCTCTATCACAGTTTGTTGCTTGTGGATGCTGTAGTATGTAGCCTGGTGTTCAGGATGCTGCTGTGGACCACAGCTGGATTTGGATTAATATGATGTGCACAGAGACGGAGAACACCAAGAATAGACGGGACATTTTTCATCTTTGGGTTTGTCTAGCTACAGTAGTTAGAGTTCGCAACTTATCATGTTTGACCATTCAGCACTGTGAAGCAGTTTCGTAGGAAATAGTTTTGTGTGTAGTTTTGCATGCACCTTGAGTTGCGCTGTAGCTTGTGTTTTTATCTCTTCATTGTCCGATTGTTGTCTTGGTGAACAGTCTTGCTGTATTTTGTGTAGAGGTACAAAATGTGCTGCAAATCAACAACGTTGTCTGTAGCGCTGTTGGAGTCGAAGTCTGATCTTGATTTATACTTGGATTTGTCTCAGTCTTGGGTATCGGTTTCACTCAATTCTCCACTGAGAGTTTAGAAATTGTAAATGTTTGTGCCGTCTTTTCCTTTCACACACTATTTCTTTTACAAGATCAGTTGACATTGTACGAATGATGCCAACTGGTTGAAGTATAAGTTTTAAACAGATTTGATGGTTTTTCTCTACTGGTTTTCCAAACTGTTTAAAGAAACAAATTATTATTATACGGACTTTAGGAATTTTCTAGTTTAAAACAAAGACCCGATGATGCACACTCCACTCATCCCAAGTACTGAACTGAATGAACTGATTTTTAATAAATAAAATTAACCGAGTAAGATAATAGAAGTGTCACATGTCTCTTTGTTGAACGATTCTGCACCGAGGCACAATGCGGCAGACTTTACTGTTACCGAGGCTTAGGAATTGTGCCCTTTTGTTGTGGTTGTCTAAAATGTCAGCAGTACCCACATTTCCGATGAAACAAATGCATTAAGCTCTGTATATGTGTGTGTATGCATGTATGTATGTGTATATATGCGTGTGTGTATGTATATATATGTATATATATATATATATATATATATATATATATATATATATATATATATATATATATATATATATATATATATGTGTGTGTGTGTGTGTTTGTGCGTGTGTGTGTGTTTGTGTGTGTATGTATGTATGTATGTGTGTATGTGTATATATGTGTGTATGTATATATGAGTGTGTGTGTGTATGTATATATGTGTGTGTATGTATATATGAGTGTGTGTGTATATATGAGTGTGTATATGTATATATGTGTGTGTATGTATATATGTGTGTGTATGTATATATGAGTGTGTGTGTATGTATATATGTGTATGTATGTATATATGAGTGTGTGTGTGTATTTTAAAAAGCAACAATTGGTCTAAACTGCATGCTGCAGAAAGCAAAAACGATATTTTTTTCACCCGTTTTGGCACCACGAATGGAAATCAAATTGTGAGGAGTCTGGAGATTTACTACCAGTGTACTACTAGTATTTAAAAAAAAATGGAGGGGATTGGAGAATCCGGCACTATTGTGGATTTTATATCAAAGGCACTTAATACAGCCGTGAAATTACATTATGATGCAACTCAGCGTTAAAGTGCTTCTGTTATTATGGATGTTTCTGTTTGCTGCATTTGATGGATTCTTTCTGCCTCAACTTTCATTTGCCTGTCAGTGGGATTTAATCTCCATAAATATTTCAGCAATGTGCAGTGCTGGAATCACATAAGTGCAGAACCTTACAATGATTTTCTTTAGCCTTCACCGTCACCCCCATGTTCAGTTGTGTTTCCTCACATGAGCTTATAATCATTCCCTACCCCCACTCACACTGTAGGCTGCACGAATACAGGGTGTGTTGTACTGACCCCGGGTCACTGTGAGATTTCATTAATATGGTGCTTTGGCTGTGCTTGTGTGCTGGAAGCCATGCTGATCCAGTGACAACGGCGAACAGAGTTACATAAAGGAGAAAGGGAGAATGGAAGACGGTAGTGAAAAAAATAGTGGGCTTTTGTTAGAAGCTAAAAGGCAACAGTAGAGAGAGAGAGATAAGAATCTCTCGCCTGTAGCATGTGTGTTAAACGGGCAACACGTTTTCTTGGAAATAGCTGCTTTTGCTTCTCGAGAAGAACAGGAAGACACAATGTGTGAAGGAGGTGTTTGATTAGCTTCAGATCCATTCGGTTCTAATGTGTAGGAGCCCATGCTTGTGTGGTTTGAGTGTTGTTTTGGAGCCAATCCCACTTGGTCTAGAACACAATAAATGTAATTTGCTGTAGAGCTCCATTTATCTGATCTGTGCTTTCGATCAATCTTAGACTGCAACCTGTCACTCGGATTCCCACAATTCCTGTCATACATTCCAGTCGGGAGACGTGTTATCAGCCCAAATCACGTTCATGTCAGCGAATTGCGTCAGAAAATATGATTGGAGTCCGATAACACTTCCACACTTCAGAATGAATCTAATACACGATATCAGACATATGCATCCACTTCTCATTGGTCCTACACAGAATTCTTTAATCCCTGACACATTTTCATAGAAACAAAAAGAAGAGCTCGTGTCATATAATAGCTTGGTGATTTGATCTAAACCAATAGTTTACGATTATAGTCCAACCTCCGAGCGCATTTTATCCAGAACCTCTGAGGCGCTTGATAATCAGCTGGAAGTTGGACGTGGGCCCCAGTTTTCACATGTCACTTAAGCAAAATGAGATATGAGAGCGCACACCAGTTTTACTGACCAGATTTATTAACTTCAAACACTTTAATTCAGTTCTCCGCCTGTGCGTGCAAACTCGATTAGAATACCTGGATTGAGTTGTCTGAGATAATTGTGCTATCTTGTGTTAATTGGAGTGGGCAGATACGGGGAGACACGAAACCATGACTAGCAAAGCAATAATTGGCAAATCAGAGTGGCACAGAACTCTGGAGAAACACCTCAGGATTTTTTTCTTTTTTTTTAAATAAGGGTAGTGAGGTATAAAATATACCCTTAATTAAAAATGTAAACAAGATTGTCTTCATTCGAGTATTAATTTATTATTCTTTAATGTGCATGTGATGGGGATAATGATTTGGAGTATGTATGGTTCCTAAAAGAACCTTCAGATCCAAGAACCAAGAAAAGAAAAGAACCAAGATCCTTCAGGATATGAACGTATGAGAATCCATGTATAAAGAACTGAGTTTTGGGGATAGAAACATCAGGGGAAATATGAAACCAGACAGTGTCCGTGACAAGGTGCATTATGGGTGCATCATTTGGACATGGACCTGTTGCTGTGCATCAGTAAATCAGGAATGTCCTAGATATTTTACAGCAGAGATCGACAACTGCATCTGGAAAGTATGAAAGTACCAGAGTAAATATTGTAGAGCTGAGCTGATAAACATATGACAGATAAACGACTGAGGCTTCTGTAGTAGATCCTGTGTTCCAGCTCATCTGTATTCTTTTTATTTATTTTTTTATTTATTTATTTATTTATTTATTTATTTATTTTTTATGATTATTATTTAATTAATTAATTAATTTTTTTGTAAATCATTCTGTTAAAGGCAGTTCATTAGTCCAGAGATTAGCTCTAGGGCTATATAGAGGCTTACGACAGACAGGGGAACGTTTTACAGACTTTTTATTGGCTCACTGACAATAAATCAATTTAAATAAAAAATAATAATAATTCAATGACACAAATAATTGCATAAAGAAGTGTATGTTTCTGCTCCCTATGCCATGATTTTATGATGGGATGCAAAAACTTACAAAACAAAAAATAGATGTGCTGAAGCTTGTACGTTAATTATTAGGCGAAACAGTTGCTTATTTTGACTTTGATGTCGGCTGTGATCGCCAGTTACGGGTCCGTCCTCAGTCCCGGTTCTGTTGTGCATGATCTCCGCTCTGCTCTTCCTGAAGTATAAGAGCTGTGCTGCTGAAGGAATGAGAGTGCAGTCATGGCAACATGTTTATCATCAGCCTCCTTCACTTTCTGCTCTTAGTATCACTGCCTGAATGCCAAGGAGAAGACATCATCTTGGCATTCAGGTCGCGTGCACGAGTCCTAGTGAGTGCACACACGTCAATTGTTTTCAATTCTCTGCCTTTTGTGGGTGAAGTGTGCAAATGGAGGGAAAACCCGGTTTAACCCACAGGTTTTGCATAATGCGTCCCCGAAGTCCGTTAGGAACACACGTGACTTTGGAAGGTGTGATTAGATACACAGCTGCGTGCTTGCATTTGATGTGACACACTGGAACAGGCTCTTAGGGTGGCAGCATGGCTGTGCGGCTTCTCTACCTGGAAAACTGGCTAATGTGCAAGGAAAAGTGAAGATGGCTTTTGTTTTTTAAGCCTGTAATGGAGCAGTGGGACGATTACAGAGGGCTTTCTTCCTGTACCTAGATACGCGCCGCACACACTCAAGCATTCACACGCGCCTGCAATCATGTTCGACAGCACCTTGTTCAGGCCTGGCTTTTACCGAAATTACTTTCTGTGAATGACGGCTAGCATAAAGGCCCTGTGCCTAAAGACCCTTCTATCCTCCCTTCATCCATCCAACTCTCTAAACACCCACCACCACCACCCCCCCTTCCGACACTTTTTAGAGTCTCTTTTCTCTCTCACTCTCAATCTCGTCCTCACTCTCTTTCTCGCTCTCTCTTGTTTCTTTAACTGATTCTAGTCTTGGGAATGCTATCATCAGTTAGCTGTATAATAGACGAGACTTTAAGGTGTGGTGAGACTCGAGGGATGCAGCATTCATGTGATTACACTTTGAATTTAAATCTTATTCAATTTTTATTTATTGCATACACAACCATACACAGTGTGACATGTAGTGAAATGCTTTTTTTTAAACTTTCTATTAATCTGAATTAGCCATTCAATAGCAAGGGAAGAAAGAAAGAAATATATAGGGAATCTGTGGCAGATTAGTATGACTATTATTCCTGAAAATGGGTGGATTCCCTTTGTTTTTCCTCCAAAACATTGTCTTTTCTTTTCACATCGCTACAAGGGTGTGTGTGTGTGTGTGTGTGTGTGTGTGTGTGTGTGTGTGTGTGTGTGTGTGTGTGTGTGTGTGTGTGTGTGTGTGTGTGTGTGTGTGTGTGTGTGTGTGTGTGTGTGTGTGTGTGTGTGTGTGTGTGACCAGAGTGACCGGTTCTCCTTGCAGTCTCTCATTAGCACACTGTGAGATGCTCATTATGTTTTTTTTAAGTATATTTTT